>NC_069500.1:1330268348-1330523348 GCF_027579735.1 Bombina bombina | reverse complement strand
AGTTCTGAAGGGTCCCTCTAACTGCAGGACCAGTAGAATATAAAAAGAGGAAGGAGGTCAGGATGGATCTCAGTTCTGAAGGGTCCCTCTAACTGCAGGACCAGTAGAATATAAAAAGAGGTAGGGGATCAGGATGGCTCTCAGTTCTGAAGGGTCCCTCTAACTGCAGGACCAGTAGAATATAAAAAGAGGAAGGAGGTCAGGATGGATCTCAGTTCTGAAGGGTCCCTCTAACTGCAGGACCAGTAGTTTATAAAGAGAGTAAGGAGGTCAGGATGGCCCTCAGTTCTGAAGGGTCCCTCTAACTGCAGGACCAGTAGTATATAAAGAGAGTAAGGAGATCAGGATGGCTCTCAGTTCTGAAGGGTCCCTCTAACTTCAGGACCAGTAGAATATAAAAAGAGGAAGGAGATCAGGATGGCTCTCAGTTCTGAATGGTCCCTCTAACTGCAGGACCAGTAGTATATAAAGAGAGGAAGGAGGTCAGGATGGATCTCAGTTCTGAAGGGTCCCTCTAACTGCAGGACCAGTAGTATATAAAGAGAGTAAGGAGGTCAGGATGGCTCTCAGTTCTGAAGGGTCCCTCTAACTGCAGGACCAGTAGTATATAAAGAGAGGAAGGAGGTAAGGATGGCCCTCAGTTCTGAAGGACCTCTTTAACTGCAGGACCAGTAGTATATAAAGAGAGGAAGGAGGTAAGGATGGCTCTCAGTTCTGAAGGGTCTCTCTAACTGCAGGACGATAGAGAGCACTGCTATATGCAGACAAGACAAATATACTTGTGCCTCACTCTTAAAAGACCTTACTTATACTAATTACCAGCAATCCAAGCTGGACAAGAGTCAAATAAAACAATTGTTTTTCTTTATAGCGATACAGATTCTGATTCAAGCAGTTTCTATGGCTCAGTGGAACGTCCCGTGGATATTAAATATATTCACAATCCTGTGGAAGGTAATAAAACCTTTGTACTTTTTATACGCGCAGTTAGTTTGGTAAATGAAACATACAGTAGGTACCATTTTATATTAACATATATGTTATATATTGATGGCCATATGTTCAGTTATTGTGATTTTATTATATTTCTTTAAGAAGCAGCATTAACATCAAAACAAATCTGCATGCTGGCTTCTTTTTAAACCATTATTTCAATCACACAGCTGATTTGGATTAGAAAACCAAGGGTTAATTAGAAAAAGTTAAAGTGAATGTAAACTTTCAAGAATCAGTGCCCGGTTTTTAAAAATACTATTAAAAAGAGGGGCACTTTCATTCATGAAAATTTACATTGCAGCGGTTTTGTTAAAATACTTACCTTTTTCTTCTTCCCCGCCCGCAGTTCCTCTCTACTTACGTCAGCAATGACGAATCCGGCTTTCTCCAATCACGGCTTCCCCCCAGAGCAAACATTTCCTGAGGCCACACCGTGATTGAAGGAAGCCGGTTTCATCATTGCTGTGCTTAACACAGCATGATAAGTGGGCGGGGGATCGCTGGTCCGGCTTGGAAGAAGAAAAAGGCAAGTATTTTAACAAAACTGCTGCAATGTAAACGCCCCTGTTTTTAATAGTATTTTTAAAAAACGGGCACTGATTTGTGAAAGTTTACATTCACTTTAATTCATATTCATATCAGAATATTGTTTAGTTCATTGGCTTTTTCAGGCCTTCTCGAAGTTATTCAATATTTAATATTTCATCTTTTCAAAATATGCACTTTTAAAAAAAAACAAGAAAAAAACCTTGTAATTATAAGACATTTCTGTTGTGTTGCTATAGAATAAATAAAATATCAGCCAAGTCTAAACACTTTTAAAATAAATTAACATTCTTTTTACTGCAATTGGTGTTCAGTATTTGTCTTATTTGGAGGAGCCAATCTGCACACAACAAGACTAGCCTGAATCGTTATGTTAGCAGAAAGCACATCGTTTTGTAGTATCTGATAAACCTATTAGGGACATATATGTAGCAGGGTTAACCTTGAGAAACCAGCAGGGTGCATTTTTAAAGTTCCGATACAATTAAAAAAACAATCCTCAATGTTAAGAGCTAAATTATTTGGAAATGGAGCAAAATACATGTACAATATATTGTAAAGTTTTTTTTATTACACATAACTAAACATATATAAAAATTTGAAGGTGTTTACTGACCCTTTTAAAGAAATATAAAACCCTACATTTTTCTTTCATGATTCAGATAGAGCATGTGATTCTAAACAACTTTCTAATTTAATTTCTATTATCATTTTTTATTCATTCTCTTGGTATCTTTTGTTGAAATGCAGGGACATATGCTTAGAAGCCGGCCCATTTCTAAAGCACTATTGTGCAGCAGTTAATTATTTCCTAGAGCACTAGATGGCAGCACTATTTCCTGCCATATAGTGCTCAAGATGCCTACCTAGGTATCTTCAACACAGAATATCAAGGGAAACAAAGCAAATTTGACAATAGACGTAAATTGGAAACTTTTTAAAATGATATCTTGTGTCTGAATCACAAAAGAACATTTTCCTTACATTAATGCTCTTTAATTTTTGAATTAAAAACTTTATTAGCATAATGTTAGTCCTTTAGGCATGATTCCTGTCATCTTTAGTAACATTTGCAAGACGTCTTTAAACAATCAGAAACTGCTACCTTTGGGGGGGGGGATAAGGTATTTTTGATAATCTTAAACAACAACAAATGACATGACTCATTCTCTGTAAGTAGATAGCTGGCAAGATGATGATGATGATGACGATGAAGATGACTATGAAAAACCAGATGGCTTCATAGAAGGTAACGTGATATGTCTAGTAACTATACTTTTTAAGAATAAGTTGTTCAGATCAATAGTCATTGTTATATATGCATGTATACCAGACAGCCTCAAATTTGTCACTCCAGAGATTTTTGGAACTTCATTTCCCATGATGCTTCATTTCCCATGATGCTACATTTCCCATGATGAGCATCATGGGAAATGTAGTTCTAAAACCTCTAGTGGGCCAACTTTGAGGATGTCTGATGTATACCTTAGGATTCAAGCACTATGCTCTAAAACATCTGCATACAAAAGAAATGTGTTCAATTGTTTTAATTTTGTTAGTAAATTTAAAGGAACAGTATAAGTCCCATGAGGGGACCATAAAAATTAACACTAATTGTATTACAAGATGGTATCTCACTTAGATGTTAGATAGGTTGTAAAAATGTAGGTAAAATGATACATTTGTGTTGAACCTGTCTTATTGTTTGTGAGTTTTGAGGGGATGAAATTGGAGATTTGAAAAAGTTAGCTTCTCTCAATCTTTCTTGTAATCCTCTTAAATTTGTATTCAATAAATCCCCAATCATTACTTGTAAATTGTGTTATGAGTTGATTCAAATCATCCTAGAACAAACAGGATTACTTTAGAGACCATCCTGGAGTCATTTGATGATCATCAACTACTTAAGAAGTCATTCGTACATCATCAGAGATCATCAAGCTTGTAAAGTTATCAGCCAAGGTAGAAAACTGTCTGTGATGACTTCAGAATGTTTAGCAGATTACCTTACTGATTACTTCACATGCATGAACACTAGTCATCTCATTTAAATATTTCGGCCTGTGGGCATACTTCAGGATGACTTCTGATGACTTGACTTGTCTGAAGTGCTCAATTACTTCAGAATAACTCTAGGAAGATCATCCTTTTTGACTAGGAGTAGTAAACAGTGGCAAGTCGCTTATTCTGCAGCACTAGAAAAAAATACTTTATCTACCTTGTCTGACTGGCAGTAACAGGTTTCTTATACACTTTCATTAGAGAGGTATAAATTAATTTTAAGTAATCATACATGATATCCACTCAATTGAGTTTCTCTGGGATGAATATACTAATAGTTTTTAGCCTATAATGTGTATGTTGTTTATCTTATACTGTGATATGGACAAAATCGGTCTCTCTATTTTTTTTATTATGTCACATTGTTTCATCTGAGTGATTAGATAATGCTGTACCATTGAGTATCTTTAAAGGGTTCAGGGCTCTTAGCGTTCGATTTATCAAGCCCTTCTCTTCCCTATGACTGCATGTTCTCACAAGAGAACTTGCAGTCACAGTTTATCAAGCAGCGGTCATCAGATCGCTGCTTCCCTACCCTCTTCTCCACCTCTTAAGTTGACAGCTCCTGCCCGTACGTCATTGTCTGTCCTCGGGCAGGGGGCAGGTTTGCACACGAGCGCAAAATACCGCTTGTGTGCAATATTACATTTCGGCAGTGGATTGCTGTCCGACAGAGGAGAGCTGGGGCAGACAGGGGCAAATATGTACGCCCCTGTCTGCCTTTAAATTAAAAATCGTGCCCTTAATGCTTGTTTCCAAATATGCCAACTTAAAACATTACTTTTCTGACTATATAATGGAGCTTCATTACACTTCTTTACTTTCATAAAAATGTCAATAAAAAAAGGATAAAAAGAAAACAAAAAACAGAATACAGGTTGGTTTGTTTTTTTAAAATGGATGTTCCTGTAATGAATAAATCAACGTTATCTAACACTAACCCCGCAATGGGTACTCACCATTCCTGAAGTCGAGCGGTGAAGGCCTTCTTCTTCCAGGTGGCTCCATCTTCAATCTTCATCCTGGTGTCGCGGAGCCATCTTCCATCTTTGTCCAGGGGTCGCGGAGTTGTCGGCAGCGGTCATCGGAAACGACGTGGAGGCTTCTCTTCCTATTGGCTGATTTGAACAGCCAATAGGATTTAAGCAGCTCTCATCGTATTGGCTGATTTGAATATTTCAGCCAATAGGAATGCAAGGTACTCAATATAAAACGGGTACCTTGCATTCAAGCTTCAATGTGCGGCAGAGCGTTGCATGAAGAGGAGCCTCCACGTCGATCCTGATGACTGCTGCCAACAGCTCAGCCTCCCCGCCACATCAGCTCCGTTTCCCCTGGATGAAGATATCTCCGTGACACTGGGATGAAGATTGAAGATGGAGCCGCCTGGAAGAAGAAGACCTTCACTGCCGGACTTGAGGAATAGTGAGTACCCATTTCGGGGTTAGTATTTAGGTTTTTTTTGTGTGTTTTTTTTTTTTTTTTTAATGGGCTGCAAAAGAGATGAATGCTCATACAAATGCCCCTTTAGGGGCAATGGGTAGCTTAGTTTTATTTTAGTTAGGTCTTTTTTTTATTGTGGGTGGGTGGGTGGTTTTACTGTTAGTGGGGACTTTGTAATTTTTTTTCAAAAAAGAGCTGATTGCTTCAGGGCTATTGGTAGTTTGTTAGATTAGGGTTTTTTTATTTTGGGGTGACTTTTTTATTTTTATAGGGGTATTGGATTAGGTTTAATTTTTATTATTTTGTTATTTTTTGTAATCTTAGTTTTTTTTCCGTAATTTTAGACTTTGTTTTTATTTTGTAATGTTAGGTTGGTTTTTTTCCGTAGTGGTAGGATTTTTTAAATTTGTAATTTAGTTTTTTTTATTTTTGGTATATTTTATTTTGTTAAAATAGTAATGTTAGGTTTATGTGTAGTTTAAGCTTAGGTTTATTTATTTGAAGGACGTTTTATTGTAAGTTTAATTTAAAGTTAGGGGGTGTTAGGTTTAGGGGTTAATAGTTTAATTTAGGTAGTTGCGATGTGGGTGTATGGCGGTTTAGGGGTTAATAGGTTTAGGTTGGTATTTGCGATGTGGGTGTTTAGGGGTTAATAGATTAAGTTTAGTATTTGTGATGCGGGGTGGCGGTTTAGGGGTTAATAGCTTTATTTAGTGTTGGCGATGCAGGGGCTGCGGTTTAGGGGTTAATAGGTTTATTTAGGTGTTAGCAATGCGGGGGCAGCGGTTTAGGGGTTAATATTTTTTTAGTTTGGGGGGGCGGAGATTAGGTGTTAAAGGGATAGTTAACCCAAAAAATTTATTTTATGATTCAGATAGAACATACAATTTTAAAACAACTTTCCCATTTACTTACAGTATATTATCAAATTTGCTTCATTCTCTTGTTATCCATTGCTTAAGGGACAGCATTGCACTACTGGCAGCTAGCTGAACACATGTAGTTAGCCAATCACAAGAGACAAATGTGTGCAGACACCAATTAACAGCAGCTCCTACTAGTGTATGATATGTGCGTATTCTTTTTCTCAAGGGATACTAAGAGAACGAAGCACATTTCAAAATAGAAGTGAATTTAAAAGTGTCTTAAATTACATGCTCTATCTGAATCAGACAAGTTTTATTTTACCTTTCCTATCCCTTTAATATCTTTATTTAGTGTCGGTGATGTCGGGGGGCGGCGGATTAAGGGTATTTAGACTAGGGGTTTATGTTAGGGTGTTAGATTTATACATAACTTTCTTGTCTCCATAGACATCAATGAGGGTTGCGTTATAGCGATCGCCATTCTTCAACCGCATTTATGTATATGGGGGAAAATGTGCACGAGCACATCAAGTCAGGACTTGGCTTTTTTGCTTAACGCACAACACAAGAAGGTTTTTCTGTATCTTGTAATGGCAGCGCTATAGAAAGTGCGGTACCGCTAAATTTTTAGCATTACTTACGCACCGGGTTTAGTGCATAATTTGTAATTTAGGTGATTGTTAGTAAGTAGTATAGTAACTCCCAGACAGATAGGGAATCTGTAATGTAATTTTTGGTTAGAAAATTAAGTACTTTATTATTTGTTCTTATTTAGATGATGCCCCTTTGGATCCACCACCACCTGTTCCAAGAACAGTGAAGGATGTTGATGAGAAAAAAAGACGAGCAATATCTGACTTGACAGGTTTAACAAAGCCGCCTCCTCCCCATCCCAAAAACAGCTTACCTAATCCAAAGCTTACAGACTGGTCTTACACAAGGAAAGACTCTAATAGCTTTTCCAACCAAAATGTACATGCGCCAAGTTCAAATACTACACCTGGGCCTCCCCTGCCTTCACCAATTTACAAACCTCCTCTTCCTCCACCCAAGAAAACCTTACCCGATTTAAAAGACTTCTCAGTGTCATCTAATTGTTTTAGTCCTAATTTATCTGAGACAGGGACAAGGCCACAGCATGTAGCACTACAAACACCATCTAATAGACTAATGGGTTCATCTACTTTAACTCCTTTGAAGAGTGCCTTAAATAACAGTGAAACTAAGGGGGGCAAACTTGGTCCACAACAATCATGTGATGCTGGGATTAGTAGTATCAACAAAGAGCTCAATGAAAAGCTCAGATCTGTAAGTTTTTCGGGTTCTGCATTTTCTCCAATCCCACCACCCAAACCAGCCAGCCAAATCTCTGCAGTTTCACCAAACAAGTCTCCCCATCTATCACCTCCAGCACCACCAACCAAACCTGTCTTTCAGTCCTCGCTGTCACCACCAACCAAAGCCATTGGTCCAACCCCTCCAGTCCCACCCATGAAACCTAGAACAGCTGGTGCTTCATCTGAAGTGAACTCCTTAAAGGATGTTGCAAAATCAGGAGTGTTAAAGCCAAGTATGTTGCAGAAGCCACCAACAATACCAAGATTGACTACAAAGATTCCGGAAAGTGATAAACCTGGATTTTCACCAATATTGTAAGTAAAAGATCAGAATGTGGTATAAATAACTGCGCATACTTAATACTCGGTATATGTGGCAAACAGTGTAATTTAGTGAAAAAACAAAACAGACATATTTTTGCATACTGATATTTGCACATATGTCTTAGACTGTAAATCAGTGCAGCTTAAAGTGAAAGTCTATCCTAACGTTTGTGAAACGCTAAGATTGACCATTGGAACAAATAAAGGGGACTTAAACGCTAGGATTGACTTTCACTTTAAGTTTGCTCAAAAATTTACCAGACGTGGCTGAAACATCACTGCAAACCCTAGAAATTCCAATTTTTTATTATTCTATTTATTTTTATATTATTATCTTTTTTTTAGCATTATTTAGGTATAGATTTAGTGATTTGTTTAAGATTTTGGAGAAAATTAAATCTATAGCTAAACTACTGCTTGTCTTCAAGGAATATTGCAGGGAGATAGATTGTGTAGAGTAGAATATTCCTAGCTGGGGAATGTTGGTTTAGAAGGTCTGGACATAAACAGCCGCATGGTCATTATATAAGTTTTGTACCCTTAGGTACAGTGGAAAGTTTCAGGGAAAGTTATTTTTGCAGTGCATGCAAAGTAGTGGTTTTCAATTCTGGATTCTCATAACTATAAATACATTTTGCATGAAAAACAAAATTTATGCTTACCTGATAAATTCATTTCTCCTGTAGTGTGGTCAGTCCACGGGTCATCATTACTTCTGGGATATTATCTCCTCCCCTACAGGAAGTGCAAGAGGATTCACCCAGCAGAGCTGCTATATAGCTCCTCCCCTCTACGTCACCTCCAGTCATTCGACCAAAGGACCAACGAGAAAGGAGAAGCCCAAGGGTGTAGTGGTGACTGGAGTATAATCCAAAAAAATTTTTTAGCCTGCCATAAAAAACAGGGCGGGCCGTGGACTGACCACACTACAGGAGAAATGAATTTATCAGGTAAGCATAAATTTTGTTTTCTCCTGTTAAGTGTGGTCAGTCCACGGGTCATCATTACTTCTGGGATACCAATACCAAAGCAAAAGTACACGGATGACGGGAGGGACAGGCAGGCTCTTTATACAGAGGGAACCACTGCCTGAAGAACCTTTCTCCCAAAAACAGCCTCCGAAGAAGCAAAAGTGTCAAATTTGTAAAATTTGGAAAAAGTATGAAGAGAAGACCAAGTTGCAGCCTTGCAAATCTGTTCAACAGAAGCCTCATTCTTAAAGGCCCAAGTGGAAGCCACAGCTCTAGTAGAATGAGCTGTAATTCTTTCAGGAGGATGCTGTCCAGCAGTCTCATAGGCTAATCGTATTATGCTACGAAGCCAAAAAGAGAGAGAGGTAGCTGAAGCTTTTTGACCTCTCCTCTGACCAGAATAAACGACAAACAGGGAAGACGTTTGACGAAAATCCTTAGTTGCCTGTAGATAAAATTTCAGGGCACGGACTACATCTAGATTGTGTAGCAGACGTTCCTTCTTCGAGGAAGGATTAGGACACAAAGATGGAACAATAATCTCTTGATTGATATTCCTGTTAGTGACCACCTTAGGTAGGAACCCAGGTTTAGTACGCAGAACTACCTTGTCAGAATGAAAAATCAGATAAGGAGAATCACAATGTAAGGCAGATAACTCAGAGACTCTTCGAGCCGAGGAAATAGCCATTAAAAACAGAACTTTCCAAGATAACAACTTGATATCAATGGAATGAAGGGGTTCAAACGGAACACCCTGTAAAACATTAAGAACTAAGTTCAAACTCCATGGCGGAGCAACAGTTTTAAACACAGGCTTGATCCTAGCTAAAGCCTGACAAAAAGCTTGAACGTCCGGAACTTCTGACAGACGTTTGTGTAAAAGAATGGACAGAGCTGAAATCTGTCCCTTTAAAGAACTAGCGGATAACCCCTTTTCTAAACCTTCTTGTAGAAAAGACAATATCCTTGGAATCCTAACCTTACTCCATGAGTAACTCTTGGATTCGCACCAATATAAGTATTTACGCCATATTTTATGGTAAATCCTTCTGGTAACAGGCTTCCTAGCCTGTATTAAGGTATCAATAACTGGCTCAGAAAACCCACGTTTTGATAAAATCAAGCGTTCAATTTCCAAGCAGTCAGCTTCAGAGAAGTTAGATTTTGATGTTTGAATGGACCCTGGATCAGAAGGTCCTGTTTCAGAGGTAGAGACCAAGGCGGACAGGATGACATGTCCACTAGATCTGCATACCAAGTCCTGCGTGGCCATGCAGGTGCTATTAGAATCACTGATGCTCTCTCCTGTTTGATTCTGGCAATCAATCGAGGAAGCATCGGGAAGGGTGGAAACACATAAGCCATCCCGAAGGTCCAAGGTGCTGTCAAAGCATCTATCAAAACCGCTCCCGGATCCCTGGATCTGGACCCGTAGCGAGGAAGCTTGGCGTTCTGACGAGACGCCATGAGATCTATCTCTGGTTTGCCCCAACGTCGAAGTATCTGGGCAAAGACCTCCGGATGAAGTTCCCACTCCCCCGGATGAAAAAGTCTGACGACTTAAGTAATCCGCCTCCCAGTTCTCCACTCCCGGGATGTGGATTGCAGACAGGTGGCAAGAGTGAGACTCTGCCCAGCGAATTATCTTTGATACTTCCATCATTGCTAGGGAGCTTCTTGTCCCTCCCTGATGGTTGATGTAAGCTACAGTCGTGATGTTGTCCGACTGAAACCTGATGAACCCCCGAGTTGTTAACTGGGGCCAAGCCAGAAGGGCATTGAGAACTGCTCTCAATTCCAGAATGTTTATTGGAAGGAGACTCTCCTCCTGATTCCATAGTCCCTGAGCCTTCAGAGAATTCCAGACAGCGCCCCAACCTAGTAGGCTGGCGTCTGTTGTTACAATTGTCCAGTCCGGCCTGCTGAATGGCATCCCCCTGGACAGGTGTGGCCGATAAAGCCACCATAGAAGAGAATTTCTGGTCTCTTGATTCAGATTCAGAGTGGGGACAAATCTGAGTAATCCCCATTCCACTGACTTAGCATGCACAATTGCAGCGGTCTGAGATGTAGACGTGCAAAAGGTACTATGTCCATTGCCGCTACCATTAAGCCGATCACCTCCATGCATTGAGCTACTGACGGGTGTTGAATGGAATGAAGGACACGGCATGCATTTTGAAGCTTTGTTAACCTGTCTTCTGTCAGGTAAATCTTCATTTCTACAGAATCTATCAGAGTCCCCAAGAAGGGAACTCTTGTGAGTGGAAAGAGAGAACTCTTCTTTTCGTTCACCTTCCATCCATGCGACCTTAGAAATGCCAGTACTAACTCTGTATGAGACTTGGCAGTTTGAAAGCTTGAAGCTTGTATCAGAATGTCGTCTAGGTACGGAGCTACCGAAATTCCTCGCGGTCTTAGTACCGCCAGAAGAGTACCCAGAACCTTTGTGAAGATTCTTGGAGCCGTAGCCAATCCGAATGGAAGAGCTACAAACTGGTAATGCCTGTCTAGAAAGGCAAACCTTAGATACCGGTAATGATTTCTGTGAATCGGTATGTGAAGGTAAGCATCCTTTAAATCCACTGTGGTCATGTACTGACCCTCTTGGATCATGGGCAAAATTGTTCGAATAGTTTCCATCTTGAACGATGGAACTCTTAGGAATTTGTTTAGGATCTTTAAATCCAAGATTGGCCTGAAAGTTCCCTCTTTTTTGGGAACTACAAACAGATTTGAGTAAAACCCTTGTCCTTGTTCCGACCGCGGAACTGGATGGATCACTCCCATTAATAAAAGATCTTGTACGCAGCGTAGGAACGCTTCTTTCTTTATTTGGTTTGTTGACAACCTTGACAGATGAAATCTCCCTCTTGGGGGAGAGGATTTGAAGTCCAAAAGGTATCCCTGAGATATGATCTCTAACGCCCAGGGATCCTGAACATCTCTTGCCCAAGCCTGGGCGAAGAGAGAAAGTCTGCCCCCTACTAGATCCGGTCCCGGATCGGGGGCCCTCGATTCATGCTGTCTTAGGGGCAGCAGCAGGTTTCCTGGCCTGCTTGCCCTTGTTCCAGGACTGGTTAGGTTTCCAGCCTTGTCTGTAGCGAGCAACAGCTCCTTCCTGTTTTGGTGCAGAGGAAGTTGATGCTGTTCCTGCTTTGAAATTACGAAAGGAACGAAAATTAGACTGTCTAGCCCTAGGTTTGGCTTTGTCCTGAGGCAGGGCATGGCCTTTACCTCCTGTAATGTCAGCGATAATCTCTTTCAACCCGGGCCCGAATAAGGTTTGCCCTTTGAAAGGTATATTAAGCAATTTAGATTTAGAAGTAACATCAGCTGACCAGGATTTTAGCCACAGTGCTCTGCGTTCCTGAATGGCAAATCCGGAATTCTTAGCCGTAAGTTTAGTTAAATGTACTACGGCGTCTGAAATAAATGAGTTAGCTAACTTAAGGGCTTTAAGTTTGTGTGTAATCTCATCTAGTGTAGATGATTGAAGTGTCTCTTCCAGAGACTCAAACCAAAATGCTGCTGCAGCCGTGACAGGCGCAATACATGCAAGAGGTTGCAATATAAAACCTTGTTGAACAAACATTTTCTTAAGGTAACCCTCTAATTTTTTATCCATTGGATCTGAAAAAGCACAGCTATCCTCCACCGGGATAGTGGTACGCTTAGCTAAAGTAGAAACTGCTCCCTCCACCTTAGGGACCGTTTGCCATAAGTCCCGTGTGGTGGCGTCTATTGGAAACATTTTTCTAAATATCGGAGGAGGTGAGAACGGGCACACCGGGCCTATCCCACTCCTTAGTAACAATTTCAGTAAGTCTCTTAGGTATAGGAAAAACATCAGTACTCGCCGGTACCGCAAAATATTTATCCAACCTACATTTTCTCTGGTATTGCAACTGTGTTACAATCATTCAGAGCCGCTAACACCTCCCCTAGTAATACACGGAGGTTTTCCAGCTTAAATTTAAAATTTGAAATATCTGAATCCAGTCTGTTTGGATCAGAACCGTCATCCACAGAATGAAGTTCTCCGTCCTCATGTTCTGCCACCTGTGACGCAGTGTCTGATATGGCCCTAATATTATCAGCGCACTCTGTTCTCACCCCAGAGTGATCACGCTTGCCTCTAAGTTCTGGTAATTTAGCCAAAACTTCAGTCATAACAGTAGCCATATCCTGTAATGTGATTTGAAATGGCCGCCCAGATGTACTCGGCGCTACAATATCACGCACCTCCCGAGCGGGAGATGCAGGTACTGACACGTGAGGCGAGTTAGTCGGCATAACTCTCCCCTCGTTGTTAGGTGAAATATGTTCAGTTTGTACAGATTGACTTTTATTTAAAGTAACATCAATACAATTAGTACATAAATTTCTATTGGGCTCCACTTTGGCATTAGCACATATAGCACATGTATCTTCCTCTGAATCAGACATGTTTAACACACTAGCAATAAACTAGCAACTTGGAAATGCTTTTCAAGTAATTTACAATAATATGAAAACGAACTGTGCCTATAAGAAGCAAAGAAAAAATTATGACAGTTGAAAATAAAAAAGTTATAGCATCAAATCTTTGTAAAAAATACACAATTCTAGCAAAGGATTGTTCCCATTAGCAAAGGATAACTAACCCTGTTAGCAGAAAAAATACACAAATAAACGTTTTTTATCACAGTCAACTACAATCTTCACAGCTCTGCTGTGAATGATTACCTCCCTCAAAACAAGCTTTGGAGATCCCTGAGTTCTGTAGAGATGAACCGGATCATGCAGGAAGAAAATGAACTTCTGACTGAGTTTTTTGATGCGTAGTAAAAGCGCCAAAAATGGCCCCTCCCCCTCACACATAACAGTGAGAGAGATCAGAAAACTGCTTTAATTTAAACAAAACTATTGCCAAGTGGAAAAAAATAGTGCCCAAAACATTTTTTCACCCAGTACCTCAGAGAAATAAACGATTTTACATGCCAGCAAAAAAACGTTTAACCTCAATAAATTAATTGTTATTTAAAACCTATTGCAAGTCCCTGCACATTAGGTTAAGTCTATGCATACAGTATAAATCCAGTGAAGTACCATTCCCCAGAATACTGAAGTGTGAAATATACATACATGACAGCCTGATACCAGCTACATCTACTGCATTTAAGGCTGAGTTTACATTATAACGGTATGGCAGGATTTTCTCATCAATTCCATGTCAGAAAATAATAAACTGCTACATACCTCTTTGCAGATTAATCTGCCCGCTGCCCCCTGATCTGAAGTTTACCTCTCCTCAGATGGCCGAGAAACAGCAATATGATCTTAACTACTCCGGCTAAAATCATAGAAAAACTCAGGTAGATTCTTCTTCAAATTCTACCAGAGAATAAATAACACACTCCGGTGCTATAATAAAATAACAAACTTTTGATTGAAGGTAATAAACTAATTAAAATCACCACAGTCCTCTCACACATCCTATCTATTCGTTGAGTGCAAGAGAATGACTGGGGGTGACGTAGAGGGGAGGAGCTATATAGCAGCTCTGCTGGGTGAATCCTCTTGCACTTCCTGTAGGGGAGGAGATAATATCCCAGAAGTAATGATGACCCGTGGACTGACCACACTTAACAGGAGAAACTAGAGCGATCTGAGATAGCAAATTGTATTTTATTTTTATTTATTTTTTCAGTTGTCTTGATTATATAGCATTTCAGGAATCCAACCTAACAGACAGACTGACAGCATAATATAAATAGATCAATCTAGTTTACTTTTATCATCTGCATTGGAATATTTACATTACATAGAGGCATTTTTTTTCACTAATAATATTTTTGTTTTAACACTGGAGAGACATTACTCAGAGAATTCCCAGTACTAAATGAGAAATTAAAATCTCTAGGAACGATGCAAAGAGAGCTGATTTGTGCATACATATAACCTTTTTTTAAGATGGGCCATGTTTCTGATTTGCTGTGTGATGTCATTATAATTGCTAAGCAGATAGACAATGTGGCAGCCAATAGGTATTGTTTATGATAATGATTATTATTAATGTTATGAGTCTTGTATCAAAACTCTTTGTTCAATGCTATAAGTTTAGAAATAAATTCTTATCTTATAATCCTTAAACATATTTTGTGCTCGTCTTACAAAGAGACGGTTCTCGGTTTCCTTTATCTCTATGGCAATAACACATTGTGTAATACATTGTATAGAGGACAGCAGAAAATGACAATTGGTTTGTCTACCCTTACTAACCTTTTAAGCCTTACTTAAGAAGAATTCCTATCTGGTGTATTCTCACATCTCTTCGTAAAAATGGCTTGATTTATTGAATTTGCCACCGTTCATTTGACATTTTATTTGTTGTGCATATACACTAGGAGATCACCACCCGATGGGCAGAGCTTCCGAGGATTTGGTTTAGAAATCCCAGTGCGCCCTCCAAAGAACAGTTTGAATAAAGAAGATAGTGACAGCGATGAGGACTATGAGAAGGTAAATATTTGCATCAAAAGACACAACTGATTTGAATACTTATATTTTATTTATCATATTATCAGTGGTCTTAAAGGGACAGTAAATTCAGAATTAATCTTTCAAGATTCAGATAGGGCATGCGATTTTAAACAAATTTCCATTGTACCTTTAACATCAAATTTGCTTTGTTCTCTTGATATTCTTTGTTGAAAGCTAAACCTAGGTAGACTCATATGCTAATTTCTAAGCCCTTGAAGGCCGCCTGCATTTTGATGGGGGGTTTTTTACAGATAGACAGTGCTAGTTAATGTGTGCCATATAGATAACATTGTGCTCACTTCCGTGGAGTTTTTTATGATTCAGCACTGATATGCTAAAATGCAAGTCTGTCAAAATAACTGAGATAAGGGGGCAGTCTGCATTAGCTTAGATTCAAGGTAATCACAGAGGTAAAAAGTGTATTAATATAACTATGTTGGTTATACAAAACTGGGGAATGGGTAATAAAGAGATTATCTATCTTTTAAACAATAAACATTTTTAAGTATACTGTGCATTTAAATGTCTAGCTACTATGTCTGTTTATTTAATACAATCTCACTAACTTGGACTGACATGATGCAAATTTTTCTATATTTCCCTTTTAGTGCCTTTTTAAAGGGATAAAAAAACACTCATTTTCTTTTGTGATTCAGTCAGAGCATTTTAGAAAAGTGTCCAATTTACCTTTATTATGAATTTTCGTTAGGTCTTATTTTAGCTGCTAAAGATGGAAGCTCCTACTTCCTTCCAGACCTGTCAGTGCAAGGCCGTGTTCCTTTTTCACAGGAATTGTACTGGGCTGGGAAGTCCTGTTTAAAATTTCAACTCAATCTTCTATAAAGCTAAACTAAGCAAGCCAAGGAGGTCTGATGTTTAAAAAGCTTCATACCATTCTCTCCATTTAGAGTGATATTTTTTTTATTAAGAATCCTATCCTTGTAATAGTTTTGGGGCAAACAAGTTGCTTCCCCCAGGATTCAGATAGATCAGTGCTGTAGATCGTAATCTGTTGGCGCTTAATAAATAAAGAATACGAATAATAATATATCAGTGCCCCTCCTCCAGGGTTCTTTCCTTCTCAGGTTCCTCAGGATGTTGTGTAGGGAGATGTTTTTAGGTAGTAATGGCAGTACTCTCTCCTGTTCAGTCATTTACAGAGGCAGGATTTTTTTACTTTGAGGTGAGGGTATGTTTTAGCCAGTGTTCTGTTTTAGTTGAAATAGTTTTTTTTATTAGTAATACTTCAAAACACATAATAAAAACAAATCGTTACATCAGGTTCACTGGAAATCTAACAAAAGTTGCTATTATATTTCTTACAGTTTTATGAGATTTTACATTTTTGATTTTCTTCATAAATGGAAAGAGTCCACAGCTGCATTCATTACTTTTGGGAATTCAGAACCTGGCCACCAGGAGGAGGCAAAGACACCCCATCCAAAGGTTTAAATACTCCTCCCACTCCCCTCATCCCCCAGTCATTCTTTGCCTTTCGTCCCAGGAGGTTGGCAGAGAAGTGTCAGAAGCTTGTGATGTGTCTCTTATAGAGGGTAGTACTCTTCGGTATGGGACTGGAATTTTAAGTAATCCTGTCAGTCTCTCAGTGAGAGCTTGGATGAAAGTTAGAGTCCGGAGATGCACGGAGAGTCTTTCTGCAAATCCATCCTGACTTATTTTTAACAGTTCCATAAGCAATCGGCATTGACAAGTTTCGCTGCCTGCTTTCTTCTCTCAAGTCCATGGCAGAGGCGAGGCTACTATCTGTCACACTTGAAGGGCCGTGTTCCTGTTCTATGGCGTAGATTCCAGTAAGATTGTTTCATTTTACTTTTCTCATGATTGGTTTGTATTACAAATGTTTTCCTGAAAGGCTACCACCTTGCGGGACCGGGACCATCTAGAGTAATCAGGGTCTCAGTGAGGCTCCTTTTGTATCTTGGAATCAAGGGTTATATCTCCTAATGGAGGTTATATGAACAGGGTTTTTTTTTTTTTTAATCATGTTTGTTATGTGATTCAACCTGCTTATGTGTAGTGTTACTTAGGCTCATGGCTTTGTGGAACATAAGGGCCTTGGAAGTGACGTGGCCTTTTCGGTCGGGCGTGCTTTTTCTGGACTGTATGGCTTACCTTGTGACCGGGCGTGGTCACGTTTTTGACTCTCCAGTTCTGCATTCCTGACCGTGTGGGGACAGAGAAATTCTGGTTCTCTGGTGTCTGGTGCATAGGAGGTGGTGAGTGCCCCAGCCATTGTGGGTGTGGGGTGCCGTTTAGATTTTTTTCTTATTTGGTCCTTTTTTTTATTTTTTATTCATATCCCAGTTATGGAGGATTTTGATGTTGAGATTGAAGTGGTCTCTGATTCAGATTCTACTCATTGTAATAAATACGAATTGGCCCAGATGACACGTGACAGTCAGTTATGTTCCATAGGCTGTGCTAGAGGGCTCGTTTCCTCGGGATTGGGGAATCTAGGGGCCGCTGAGCCATCCGCCTCTGGGGGTGCTGTCCCTCGAGTGGCGAGTTCCCTACCACTTACTGTTTCTACATGTGCAGGTGACCCAGATTATGCTTATCCTTCCCTGGGTGGGGGTTTGTTCCCTCCGGAGGTTGTGGCATGTTTCCATATTCAAATCCTGAAGGTGATGGCACATCTGCAGCGTCCGGATGTCTGCTTAAGATTATTTTTGTGTCTAGTCAACCCGGGCCCCCCAGGCATGGGGTGGCCCGTTCATCTCTCCAGGGGAGCGACTGTTCCTGAGGCTCCGGTGGAAGTGTGCTGTGTTTTTTGTTATAGACTGGCGTGCTTTCGGGTTCTGTTTAGGCACGTTTTGGCATTGTTGGACGATCCCATCCTTAATGGATATAGGCGTTCGCAGTCTTCTTCGAATAGCTCACAGAATTAAATATAAGGGGATGAAGTAATCTTCTTTATAGTCTGGTATTGAGTATCCTTTCCAATCTGAGCTTGGATGAGCAAGGTTCCGTTAGGCTAGCCCTGCGGGTCTGTTCCTTTTAGGTGAAAACCTACGGGTTGCCTTTCTTTTATTTAATCTGGTTAGGATGACTTTTATTTGTTTTTAAAAGCTCATGTTTGGTTTCCTACTCCTTCGGGAGTTTTCCTTCTGCAATCGATACTCATAATTTTTTGATTGCACTGTTTACTTCTACGGAAGTTGTTCTGGGGACACGTTTAGTCCTATGTGTTGTCTGTCGTTTCTTTCTCCCTCCCTAGGGGCGAATATTGCAGCATTGACAGTAAAGGCTATGGTTCAGCTCCTTCTGTCTTGACGCCTCTTTCAGACACGTGGCGCCTGTTCTGCCTGGCTGGTCCGGTTAGGGCGCTGAGTGATTGCTTTATTATTTAGTTTTTTTCTTAGCTTGTTTAGACAAGTGTCAGCTAAGCATTCTGAGGGGACCTGAGGGTCCATGGGGCATAAGGGACTGGTTCAGTCCTCCGCTTCCTTTAAGCTGGTTGTTTGGGACTCGGTGGAGTTCTAGTGCGTCACACTCTGTTGGTTCCGATATCGTCGGGACTTGAGTGTTTCCTTCCTCGCGTGGGTTGACGATTGGAGGTTCTTAGGGCCTCCTTGCTGCCATTTGGGGCGGTCTTGTCCTTCTAGGGCTATTTGAACTGTCCTTTTGGACTTGTTACTTTTTGAGGACTCTTCCTTCGGGTCGAGATCTCTGGACTCTGTCCGTTTCTCCTTGGAGGTTGACCTGGTGGTCTTTTCCTACTCTGAGGATTAGTCGTTCCTTATTAGGAATGATAGGCTATGTGGTCTCCTTCTCCAGGCTCCGTCTAGGGGCTGTTTTCAGGGTTTGGGATGCTATGCATTCCTTTTTACTTGGAGATTGTCCTGATTTTGTACGCTGAGGTGATTATGGAGATTAGCCTTTGCTACCTCGCTCTTTGGGTTCCCCCTTGGTCCTGGTAGTTTGGGGTACACCTATGGGGCTTAGAATCTTAGCAGCTCTGTCGTGCCCTAGCTCCTTGGAGTTTGACTTTTTGTAGGGGTGTTCTCTTCCCTTTGGGTTGGGATTTATGTTTAGACCCGTTTTACGTGTTATTCTTATTTCTTGTGTAGTCTGTTTCATTCGATCGGGGTATGGTGTTCCCTGGGGTATTGTTTATCTGGGGCTCAGGCTTTTGTTTGTCGAGATCTTTCTGGGCCTAAGCCAACTGGTCTGATTGGTGGTTAGCCCCATGGTTTTGCTGGCTGGATCCCGATGTGGTGCGGGTACTTTTTTTCATGACCTTATCTGGTATTTTTTCTGGATTTATATGATCCTGTGGTTGGTTTAGGAGCTCCAGTTCTCCAGGGAACATAGGCTATAACTTATGGTCTCGCTAGTTTAGCTACTAGCAGCTTGGCCAGGAGTGCTGTGTGCTTAGTCTTCTCATGGCCAGCCTTGTTCTTAATTGGTATGTACTTCCTTTCTTGGGGAGTTTTCCTTTTCGTATCATCAGTGGCGCCTGGATGGTTTTCATTTGGCTCAAGTTAGGGCTTTGGCCTTGTGAGTGTGTGCGCTGTTTATTTGGCTGTGCCCATCCCTTAGGGGGGTAGCTTTGCCTTTCTTAAAGAGGTGGGGGTTTCCTCTCTCTGAAGGGGGGTAGTCCTGCCCTGTGTGCAGGTGGTTGGAACAGGTGGTTTATCCTGTAAAGAGAGTGGTCCGCTTTTCTAGGGTTGTTCTGTTCCATCTGTGGTTGCAGTCTCATGTCATGTTAGACTATAGTGTCGGGCTAGATTTCATAGGGTTTTTCTGCCTTGTTTCAGCCTATCTCTATGGGGTCCTCTTTGGGGGTATCTGTGGGTACTTTTGGATAGCACCCGAGCTCTGTTGGGGGACTGTGGCTGTCCCATTACGCCCTTTTATCTGGGGGCCGGGAGTTGGGGTCCCTTCTGTTCCCCTGTCCTTCAGACCTGCCTGATGCTTGGGCTGGCCCGGTGTTCTGTGTACCCACTACTTAGTGGATGTTAACAGTTCATCGGTTTGTGTTGGTTATCTATCTTCGGATGCCTTTTCCTTGCCTGCAAGTATTTTCCTTTCATAGTCATTCTGGTATGACTGCAGTGTGTGGTGTTCAGAGGTTGCTCTCTGGGTTTGGTGCACGTGTTGTCTGGGAATATTTTGTTATTCCGAGTTTCTGGCAACTTGGAACTCAGTTTTTTGGGACAGTTGCTCTGTGTTTTTTCGGAGAACTTTTCTTTTCTGTTCTCCCGGTCTTAACCTTGTGGTTCTGTACTGTTTGGGGTTTGGGTGTTGCCTTACCTTGGTTTCAGGATCCCTTAGGGTCTCTGTAAACTTGGCTCACTTTTTGGGTTTTCCATTTTTTATTTGGATCTTCTTGCACCCTGCTTGGGTCTTCCGGGAATCCTTGTTTGTTCCTCCATGTCCTCTCCCCTTTGGGAGTTTTTCGGTTGTGGACCGACCTTGGGGAGATGGGTCTCCTAGAGGAGTGTTGGCTCAGTTAAAGCTGTTTTCTACGGTTTTTAGCAAGGCTGTGGTCTATCTGTGAGTCAGTGTTTTTGGGGCCTTTTCTTTTCAAATATTTTCTTGGCTTCGGATGAAGCGGGATTTTTGTTGGGTTATGGTTTCAGGCCTGGTGCCCTCAGAATAGGCCGCCTGATGTACCCTCACATTTTAGCACTCAGTGTCCTCTATAGCTTGGGTATTGTTTTCCCAAAAGTAATGAATGCAGCTGTGAACTCTTTCCATTTATGAAGAAAAACATAAATTATGCTTACCTGATAATTTTCTTTTCTTTAGATGGAAAGAGTCCACAGCTCCCCGCCCGTGTTTTTATGTGGGGCGGCCGTTTTTGTTGTTGCTTTTTTTTTTTTTTGTTGTTCTTCTGGCACCTTTTCACCCTGATATTTCTTTTACTGTTCCTTGTTTCTCGGCAAAATGACTGGGTGTTGAGGGGAGTGGGAGGAGTATTTAAGCCTTTGGCTGTGGTGTCTTTGCCTCCTCCTGGTGGCCAGGTTCTGAATTCCCAAAACTAATGAATGCTGTGGACTCTTTCCATCTGAAGAAAAGAAAATTATCAGTCAAGCATAATTTATGTTTTTTTACCATATCAGGGGTATTCATAATAGTAACAAGTCCAACTTGAATCTCTTTAATACTTAACGAGGGAGTCAACCTCCTTTTTGCTAATAGAAACCCAAAAGGTATATATCCTTTTCAAGAGTCAGAGTATTACCCTCCAACTATGCAGTATTATTTCAATCCAGTTCCATTGTCCTTAGGAAGTGTGATTTAAAGTAGTTGTTTTATTTCTTAAAGTGAATATCAAGCTAACACTATTACCTAAACTGAAACAATAGCAGTTAAAAAAACAAATGAGAGTTTCATTCATCAAATCGTTAGTAGATACTTATCTTTAGAGATATTTCACTCTGAACGCTATAGGGATAAAAGCCGAAGCTCCGGTCACCATTTCACGGGGGAAAACAAGGATTTGTTGATTGCAGATGAGTCATCTATCAATTGGTGTAAATGGCGACCGGAGCTTCGGCTCTTATCCCTATAGCTTTCAGAGGGAAATATCTCTGAAGATAAGTATCTACTAACAATTTGATGAATGAAACTCTCATTTATTTTTTAACTGCTATTGTTTCAGTTTAGGTAATAGTGTTAAATTGACATTCACTTTAAGCTTTTAACATAGTATAACTTGGAAACAGGAAAAAGCCCATACTTGTGTAAGGGCTAAAGTAAAATAAAAATAAATCAACATGAAAATAAGAACATTTCAATAACCTTGTTTACTGTACTGTGCTTTATAGAGTCTTTTAGTTGCTCACTTTCCAAAGCTTTCAGTGTTCTGTTTTAAAGGAATACAACTTGGTAACTGTCTGAGCAAGGTATCACTATTTCATAGTTCCATTTATCCGATTTGCTGTGGAAACTTTACATTCTTCCTTCTGGCTATTTCCTCTGGGTTATCCACTGCTACAATGTTCCCAATTAAAGATCAAACAGTTTATGCTATAAGATTAAATCACCTGGTATTTTTTTGTTTTTTATGTAAGCCTCAGTAGGAAAGTTGGCAACCTAAAGTAGTTATATGAGGACTTAAGGCGAGGACTTGCCAGTGTAGAGAGAAACCCCATAAAAGCCATGCATAGCTAAATAAAGATCTGAAGCAACAATTTTCCGTTCAAAAATTACTTGAGGGACCTTGCAGTACTGACGAGACTTCTTCACTGGAGTAGAGAGCTTTAGATCAATGGGACCTTCGACTTTTTTTGAATGGCAGAGAAATACCATCAAATCAGGATTAATTCCTGGGAAATAGTCTGTACACAAGTTTAGTTGTAATATGTGGAAGGGATTTCTAGCGCATCCTGGTTCCTTATCCAAGGGATTATTTGGAGGTGCCTAGGATTTGATGGCAGACACTTTAAATGTTTCTTATTAGACCACTGCAGCCTCATGTCCCAGTGCAACAGCTGCTGCTTGTCACAGATTGTCCTGGCAGTGAACAGCTATTTGTGTCTTCTTTTTGTCTCAGGGCACATTTTTTTTTAACCAAACCCTTGAAGAACTTGCAATGATGACTTGGATTCTCAAAGGCACTGGTTTCCCTGATAAAGTTGTTTCTTTTTTCTTAAAGCTATTGAACTTGTAGCATTTATATTATAAAATGTGCAACTATTTAGTGAGAGGTTAGAAATGTTCCTAAAATCCTCTTCTACAGATTTTGGATTTTCTCCAAAGTGGTATGGATGTGAATTTAGCCATTAGTTATCTGAAAGCCCAGGTTTCTGCAAATTGTTAGTTTTTCTGTTTCTTCTGATTCTGGGTCATTCTTTTAATCCCTAGAAATAATTTGTCCTTTCTTTTAAAGATCCTTGTTGGTATCTGCAGGTTCTTCACCATTTACATTATGTGTGCCTAAAGCTGTTTTACTGTATCCTTAGCCTTTTGGTACTTGACCTTTGAGTACTAATATGGTTCAGTAAGTGTGTGAAACTGGATTTATATTTACTAGTAAATCCATTTGTTAATAATCTAAGTAGAATCATATGTCTCTCAGTCATTTCAAGGCCAAACCCTTTCTTTTCTCCCTCTCTCCAAATAAATTCATACTTGGCTATACTGACTCAAGCATGTTCACTGTTCAGATCATAAGCTGATGTGTTAAGAACCATGTAGTAACATTTCACAATAAATTATCATATTTCAAATACATTTTATACAAATTTTGCTGAAGTCAGAATAAGCGTTTCTATGAAAAATAACTGATTTGTATTTTTTCTTTTAGGTCCCTTTGCCCGCGAGTGTATTTATTAATACTAATGAATCCACAGAAGTTGAAAGGTAATTTGTTGTTTGAGTTAAGATTTTGTTTTTCAGATAATGCAATTTTTATTTTCCTTTCTCATTATTATATTTTTTGTTAAAGGCCATGTTAAGTGATGTACAGTATTAAATATAAAAAGACAGAAAGCGCATCTGCAATTTACAGTAGTATTTGTTATTTCTTAAACAGATAAAAAAATGCACATTAAAGTGATTGTAAAGTTTTTAACAAATTAAAGCCCAGTATCAAATAACTCTTAAAAACAGGGGCACTTTAATTCATTAATGTTTACATTGATGCTTATTTTTTAAAATAACTTTGCAATATGAACGCTGATCCTCTGTCTTCATCTGCTGCTTTCATTAGCATATCGATGACAAATCCGGCTTCCTCCAATCATTGCCGTTGCCCCATGCGCTGGACCCCAAGGGCACACAATGATTGGAAGAATCCATTTGCTAAAGAAAGCAGGAGCTGCGGACGGAGGATCGGCGTTATGTTTACCATAACACTAAGGTATTTCCATCTTAATATGAGGAGAGTCCACGGCTTCATTCCTTACTTGTGGGAATACAGAACCTGGCCAACAGGAGGAGGCAAAGACACCCCAGCCAAAGGCTTAAATACCTCCCCCACTTCCCTCATCCCCCAGTCATTCTTTGCCTTTCGTCACAGGAGGATAGCAGAGAAGTGTCGGAAGATTCAGAGTAGTCTCTTATGGAGGGTAGTACTCTTCGGCATGGGACTGTAGTTTTAAATAGTCTTGTCAGCCTCTCAGTGAGAGCATTGACGAATGTTAGGGTCTGGAGATGCAGGGAGAGTCTTCCTGCGAAACCATCCAGACTCATATTAACAACTCCTAAGCAATCAGTGTTGACGAGTTTCACTGCCTGCTTCTATTACTCAAGTCCATGTCATGTGCAATGTTACAAGACTGTCAAACTTGAGAGGCTGTGTGTCTGTTCCACAGCGATGATTCCGGTAAGATTGTTTCATTTCTTTTTTTTTTAAATATAAATTTTTATTCAGTTTCAGAAGTAGAAGTAACAATTGGGGACACACAGGACCCCTGCTCCAGTAGACACAAACATATGGAACGGACACGCAGCTCCGATTAGAGTCATTGTCAAAACATTGATAAGTCAGATATCCCTTCCTTAGTGAGGGAAGGGGACTTTAAACCAACTCCCCAAGGTCAAACTAAGAAATAAAAGTTCAGACAGTCATATAAATAGAAGACATCAGATTGACTTACATTTTTCTATTTCAGAGTAACCAATATAGATCTGACCATTGTGGAACTCACACATCTATAATACAAAAAGGGAAAGAATGGGTAAAATGGGGGAGTTTGTGGTGAAAATAGTTCACCTAGATTGAACCCTGATGTGGGCTCTGAATGTGGGGGGGGGGAACTAAGGCATATAAATTAAGTGTAGTCCTCCAAAAACCAGCACAAGGTATAAGTGAGATAGAGGCTCTGAGATCAAAAGCTATTGTACTTCAGGAGGATATTATATTCCTGCCATACATAGTATTATAACGGTCTCTCAATATACTATTAATATAAGCTGAAACAACAATGTACAACAACATAGAGAAGGTCACAAAATAACTGTAGACTGAACCCAGCACACGCAGTACCTAGTACATTCTGTACCCATCACACAAAGTGCCTAGCCCATCCAGTACCTAGGACACAGACAGTACCTAGCACAAACTTAATCTAGTCCAGACATCGCCCAGTACAAACAGCACCTAGCACGCACTGTGCCTAGCACAAACAGCACTTAGCAAAAACGGCACTTAGCATCAACAGTACCTAACACAAACAGTACCCAGCACAAGCAGTCCCTAGCGCGAGCAGTCCCTAGCACACCCAATACCCAGCACACACAGCACCTAGCACAAACAGCACCTAGCACAAACAGCACCTAGCACCAACGGTACCTAGCACAAACGGTACCTAGCACAAACTGTACCCAGCACACTCTGTTCCTAGCACAAGCACTACCCAAGACAAATCATGCCAAGCCCAAATAGTACGTAGCACAAACAGTACCTAGTACAAATAGAAGCTAGCACAAGCAGTACCTAGCACACACTGAACCTAGGATAAACCTGACACCAATATTATGTCATTTTTGAGTCACGCCAGAGCCACACCATAAAAACAAACAAGCAGTGTAGAGAAACAACATTAAAGGGCTATATGATATAGTACACTTCTAGTGTTATGTAGATATTTATATACTCCTACAAGGCTTTTCATACCCAAGATACGGTATTGGTGTATCGACGGCCTTATCTGCTTCACTATTCCTGTACATTTCTCCAGGGGCCACCTACCAACCCCCAAAGTCTGCTGACATGCAGAGGTGATGATAGTGTATTAAATGAAAAACCCGAAGTACAACCTTGGATTAATTAATATAGTATTAAGACAGCATGGTTCAAGTGGTATAATAAATGACAGCCTTGGCACTTATGCTTTATGTCTAAGATTGCAAACTGTAGTAATATATTAGATGTAAAGTTAATTAAATTAGATCGTAAATAGGTAAAAAATGTCTAGATTGGGCATAGTGCGCTGTGGGGATTATAGTTAATTTAACATGTTACAGCCAGGCCCTTCTCACCCTGTGCTAGCATCTTTGAGATACAGGCAACAACGTTGATAAAAGGCTAGTCTCTAAATACTAAAAATGATAGTAGAATGTCTGCAATAACATCTGTGCCACTATTTCTTTTGAACATATCACGTTGGGGGGCCCCTCTCAAACCCCCTCATGAAACATAAATATAGAGGTACCTTATTCCTAAACTTCAGACATACTATGGTTCTAAAACAACAGGTTTTACCCATTATGGCCTGTGATCAGTATGGATATCTGTATCTTGGCATTATGGACAAAAATGCAGCCTGCTGTAGTACGATGTAATTTAAGGTATATAGAAAACTATTCTAGGGGAAGAAGCAGTGAATATCTCTAGTCTGGGTTTAAAATGGGTATAGAAAGGGCATATATTTATATATTAAGTAGAGTATATAAGTGTCATATAGTATAAATGACCATCATCATTTATAGGTCAACTCCAGTACAATCATTAAAGTCCCACATGTTATGCCTAAGGTATAGATAAAATAAATCACTAGAGATAAGCATAGGTATTGGAGGGCAAGGCTTATAGGTAGGTGACATATCAAGTGTTCCTTCAAGCTCCGGGGGCCATGAAATGGTACGGGCAGTAGTCCAGGGTTCAATTAGTAGCATTGTCGCTTTTAGCTCACTTTTCTCCAGTCTGTATCTGATTCTCCTAATGCCATACAATGCTTATTGGAAAAGGAGATTGTCCTAAGTCTAAAGCTGGAGTCACTAGATTCACAGTATGGCCTGCCATACTGCTAGTAGTTAGAGGTCGGGTGAGATTCATCCCACCCCAGATGGCCCAGGCAGTTGTCTTATCACAATATCGTCCCAAGACCATTACCAACCCCAGGATAAAGCCTCTGTTACTGGATTCAAATGTTCTGTGGTCGAAGGTTTCCCATTGATCAGGCATTTCTCTTGAGCGGTATAGGTTGGCTAATTTCTGAAGGGAGCAAACTGAGAGAGACCTACATGGATCCCCTCAACGCTAATATGGTGGCCCCAGCTGATCCGGATATCATTATATTGACCCACGCTTTTCTGAGTAGCATAAGTATATTCTGACTGCTCTAACTCTGTAAGCACTTTATTGAGGTCTCCCCTGTGTTCTTCCAAGGAGTATACCATCAGCGACTGGGGTTCGGTCACATCCCCTATAGTGTGAGTATTGAGAGGTGCAAGGATTTCCATTGTAATGTCAAGAGTTTAGTCTAGAAAGCGGAGCGTAGAGGTTCTCAGCCACACAGGTCTGTCCTCAGGCACTATCAGAGGCTTAGTATCAGAATGCCCTTCAACCGGGAACGGAACAATTTAGTGCACGGTTGATCCCTTAAGACATCGAGACCTCAAACTTGAAAATTGAGGCATGGAGCCTTGTAACGAGTTCCTCCATAGTAAGGATTTGCGTTGGGCTACTAATATACAGTCTCCTGTTTATAGTTGACACACCGCATGGCTAAGAAAATGGCCGCTCCCCAGTGAACTCCGGTGCGTTTTCAAAGTAAGCGAGAGCCAAACTCCTTCTTCCAGGCTGTTTCTTAGGATATGGTCGGTTCAATCTCCTTAATGTGTTATCCTTCTTATTAGTGTACTTTGGGCTGCATTGAGCGGTCAGAAATTTAGATAAAATCGGTTCTGGTCTGGAGCTGCTGTAACCTATGACCGCTCAGATGCAGGGCTAGACCCGCCCCCCAGATCGTTTCATTTTATTTAATATGATAACGTAAGAAACAGGGTCCCAGTGTGACTTCTTTATCTGTATGGAATCAAGGGTTAATATCTATATGTGTTATGCTGCGACATGTGTGAGATGAGGCTCTTGGCAGATGTGGGAACATTCAGTTTTTTTTCCTTCGTTGTGGATAACTGTGTAGCCTGTCAGTTTGGCACACTTTCCTTCCTGCAGCAGGTGCGGTTCTGCATGGCACTTCATGTGACCGGGTGTGGCCTCATTAACTTCCTCTTTCCTGACCGTGCGGTTTACAGGAGAAGAAGCAGTTTTATCTGTGGGCCTGGGTCATAGGAGGTGGTGAGTGCCCCGGCCATTGGGGGTATAAAGGTGCCATCTATTGATTTTTCTATATTCCATTTAAAAGCGCAGGCTGTGGAGGATTCTGATGCGTTAGAGGGTACTCCCTCTTTACCCAGATCTAATACCTGCTTTTATTGTGAGGAGGCTACGCTATACCCGCCTGCTCAATTATGTTCCACATGCCTTGATAAAGTAGTTATGTCTAAAAAGACCAAGATGTTTAGTACTACTGAGCCGTCCACCTCTGAGGGGTCTCCGTCCCGCGAGGTGCGTTCCCTGCATTCATCTCCTATTACACATGCAGCTTCCCATTACACGACTAATCCTCCTTTGGAAGGGGCCCTTTTACCACCAGACTTTTTTGATCAGTTGCAAACGGCAGTGTCTGGGGCCTTTAGTGCTTTACCTCGCCCTGCTAAGCACAAGCAAAAGGTTAAATATTGTTATCCTTCCCAGGAGTCATCTACCAACTTGCTGGATTTATCTGATACTAGATTATCCACCGATGAAGACGCCTCTGATACTTCAGTGAAGGATCTTTCTGGGTCGGAATCGGCTGCCTCTTAGCCTCCGGCTGTGGCACATTCCCATTTTCAGGACGTCTCCAGACTGGCCCCCATCCTGTGGAACTCCCTGCCTCGCTCCACAAGACTCTCCCCTAGTTTTAACAGCTTCAAGCCCTCCCTAAAGACTCCACTATTCAGGGATGCATACAACCAACACTAACCTTTCCTAACTCCATTGCTTTCCCCTTGAACCCCTTAGCATGTAAGCCTATGAGCCCAGCTGTTTATAGATCGCCTTCATAAGAGCCGTCTACAAAAGTGCAACTCTCGGCAGAGCCCTCTGCCCATTTGATCCCTATAAATGTTATCCTGTATACCAACTATTTTTATAGTGCTGCGGAATCTGTTGGCGCTCTACAAATACCTGTTAATAATATTAATCTTGGAAGGTTCTTTTTCTACTGGCTATTGCTTCGGCATGCAGAGTCTCTGAGATGGCAGCCTTGCAATGTGAGCCTCCTTACCTAGTATTTCATGCTGGTAAGGCTGTTCTTCGCACTGGGTTGGGTTTTCTCCCTAAGGTTGTGTCTGATCGGCACATCAATTAGGAGATTGTGGTTCCTTCCTTGTGTCCTAATCCTTCCTCCTCAAAGGAACGAATACTTCATAATTTGGATGTGGTTCTGGCTTTGAAATTCTATCTTCAGGCTACAAAGGATTTTAGACAGACTTCGGCATTTTTTGTTGTGTATTCTGGGAAGCGCAGAGGGCAGAAGGCCACTTCCCTATCTTTTTGGTTGAGGAGCATTATCCGCTTAGCATGTGAAATAGCGGGAGATAAGCCTCCTCAGAGGATTACGGCTCCTTCAACTAGAGCTGTGGCTTCTTCTTGGGCCTTCAAGAATGAGGCCTCTATGGAGCAGATTTGTAGGGCAGCTACCTGGTCCTCTTTACATAAATTTTACGTTTTTGCTTCAGTTGCTTTTGGGAGAAAGGTTTTGCAGGCTGTGGTGCCCTCAGAATAGGGTCCTCCTAATTTTTTACCCTCCCGTTTTCATTCAGTGTCCTCTAGAGCTTGGGTATATGTTTCCGACAAGTAAGGAATGAAGCCGTGGACTCTCCTCATATTAAGATGGAAAACATAAATTATGCTTACCTGATAATTTCATTTCCATCTGTATGAGGAGAGTCTACGGCCCCTGCCCGTTTTCTCCGTTGGGCGGACCCAAATTTTTTTTTTGTTCTTCTGGCACCATTTATACCCTGATATTTCTCCTACTGTTCCTTGTTCCCTCGGCTATATGACTGGGGGATGAGGGGAGTGGGGGAGGTATTTAAGCCTTTGGCTGGGGTGTCTTTTCCTCTTCCTGGTGGCCAGGTTCTGTATTCCCACAAGTAAGGAATGAAGCCGTGGACTCTCCTCATACAGATGGAAATGAATGAAGCAGTGGACTCTCCTCATACAGATGGAAATGAAATATTCAGGTAAGCATAATTTGTTTTTTAAAAAATAAGCATCTTCATTAACTTTAGTGCCCCTGTTTTTGAGAGTAACGAATTAAAGCCCAGTATCAAATAATAAAGTTTACAATCACTTTAAACAATGTAATAGAGTTTCAGCTTAGCTGGTCATGCTCACACGTTCTTGTCTCAGTACAGTGCTGCAGTCACGGTAATAATGCGTCACTCAGCTCTTTCAAGTACTGTGAATCTCAGATGTGCTTTCTCTCCGTCTTTAATATATTTTGGAATTGGAATGTGTATCACAAAGCCCTGTAGAATTTGCTTTTCTGCAAAGACATAAGTATAGTGAGTGCTCGGCTCCCCTGTTAGTCAAGCACTGTATAGACATATGAGAAGATTATATATACTATTGTGGCTAATGTATTGAACACTTTATTTGGGAGGACATTGAACTTGTCATGTTTGTATGTTCTTATGGTTATATACTGAGGGCATAAAGTTCTGAGAAACATTAGTAATATTTATGAATTTAGATATTATATAGTGATACAGCACTAATTGTGTGTTTTAGATGTACAGTATTAATTGTAAATAATATTTGTGGTTACTTTTTATTTTGTAATAAAATGGTGCTTTCTGCGATACTTTAAAGAGTCTTTGCCTATTTTATTTTGGTTCTAGAATGCTGATGTTAGAATTGCTTTAGCAGCTTAAAGGGACTTTGTACTCTAAATTGTCTCCCCTATAATGTTTTCACAATGGTCCATTTTACCTGCTGGGATGTAGTTAATTGTTTGCAATTTTTTACAAGCATCCCTGTAACAAAGTAGAGTTTTGTTTGTTTGGTAAGCTGACACTATATGAGAATTATTAGTAATACAAGCCTGGGAGATTTATGCATATAAATAAGTTTAAAAAACAACAAACCTTTTTACTTCTACTAAGGGGTAGATTTAACAAGCAGCGGATGCTGCAATCTACCCTCGTAAGACCGCTGTTCCTTAACTCATCCGCCACCTCTGAGCGTGTCAATCATCTGGATATGATCGGGATGATTGACACGCCCTGCTGATTGGCCGCAAATCTGTAGAGGGCGGCATTGCACAAGCATTTCACTAGAAATGCTTGTGTCATTTTACATGCCAACAGTGTATGCTGTCGCCATTTAGTGATATACGGCGGACATGATCTGCTACAGTGGATCATGTCCGTTCGACATTTAATAAATCGGCCCCTAAGTGTACAAAGTATGTGCGCAGATAATATGTCTTATAATGATAATTTATGTGTGCAAAGCTTTCAAAATCCTTTTATACATGTTGCACCTGCATATAAACATGGAATTGGGTGTGGATTTTTTTTTTTAAAACATGTTCTTTAACTCCTTAGTGACCACAGCACTTTTCAATTTTCTTACCGTTTGGGACCAGAACAATTTTTACATTTCTACGGTGTTTGTGTTTAGCTGTAATTTTCCTCTTACTCATTTACTGTACCCACACATATTATATACTGTTTTTCTTCATAAACGGGGACAGTCCACAGCTGCATTCATTACTTTTGGGAATTCAGAACCTGGCCACCAGGAGGAGACAAAGACACCCCAGCCAAAGGCTTAAATACCTTCCCCACCTCCCTCATCCCCCAGTCATTCTTTGCCTTTCGTCACAGGAGGTTGGCAGAGAAGTGTCGGAAGATTTAAGATAGTCTCTTATGGAGGGTAGTACTCTTCGAAATTGGACTGGAGTTTAAAGTAATCCTGTCAGCCTCTCAGTGAGAGCATGGATGAATGTTAGAGTCCGGAGATGCAGGGAGAGTCTTTCTGTGAAACCATCCCGACTCATGTTAACAGCTCCTGGGCAATCAGCATTGACGAGTTTCGCTGCCTGCTTTCTTCACTCAAGTCCATGTCAGAAGCGAAGCTACTATCTGTCACACTTGTAGGGCTGTGTTCTTGTTCCACGGCGTAGATTCTGGTAAGATCGTTTCATTTTACTTTAATGATGTGAATGTAATGTAAACGAAGAAGTCAGAGTCTCAGTGGGACTCCTTTATCTTTATGGAATCATGGGTTAATATCTCCTGAGGGGGGGTTCAATATGGTTATTGAACAGGGGGGGGCTTTAATCATGTTGGTTATGTGATTCTGTCTGCTTATGTGTAGTGAAATTGGGCTCGTGGCTATAGCAGAACATAACAGCCTTTTTGTCAGGCTGCGCAGCCCTGGTGGCCTTGGCGTGCTTTTTTCTGGCCTACACAGCGTACCTTGTGACTAGGCGTGGTCAAGTTCTGTTCCCCATTTCCGTATTCCTGGCCTTGTGGTGACCGAGAGAATCTGCTCGCTAGTTGTTTGGGTCACAGGAGGTGGGGAATGCCCCAGCCATTGGGGGTGTGAGGTGCCGTTTTTATTTTTTTCCTATCCATAATTATCTATCACCTAGTTATGGAGGATTCAGATTTTTCGGAAACGGATGTCTCTGATTCAGATTCTACTTCTTGCGAAAAGTATGAAATGGCCCAGGTAATCCATGCCCATCAGTTATGTTCCGAATGCTGCTTTAGAGTGTTCTCTTCTCCCGGAACAGGGAACTTAGAGTCCACTGAGCCATCCTCTCCTGGGGATTCCATATCCCGCGCGGCGTGTCCCCTAGAACATTCCTTGGCTATGCAAGCTGGTGTCCCTAATGCCGTTACCCCTTCTCCGGAAGGCGGCTTGTTTCCTCTAGAGGTTAAGGCACGATTCCGCATGGCCATATCTATGGTGTTGGCGCATTTACATCTCCCAGAGAGGGAGGTGTTGCTGAGATACTGTCTGTGTTCTGCTAGCCAAGGCTCATCAGGCGTGGGATCGTCTGGGTCAGGTCAGCCATCTTGGGAAGCGGTTTCCTCTGAAGCTTCAGGGGTCCAACCCTCGGGCTGGGGTCGTCACTTGCTACGGCGGAGGTAAGTCTTGCTTTTCACTATAGACTGGCGCCACCTTCGTGTCCTGCTGCGGCATGTTTTGGCGGTGCTGGAGGATCCTGGTCCTACTAGGTTGGGAGATCCGCGGTCTTCTGTTCCAGACGACGAGTTGGGTGGGGATGCAGTTAATCTCCTTTTCGTCTCCAATTTCCTTTTTTTGGGTATCTTATTCTGTTCTGAGCTTTCAAGGAATGGGGTCTCTGATTGGCTAGTCCTGTTAGTGTACCCATTCTTCTTGGGCGTTCACCTGTGGGTGCTGCCTTCCTTTTCTTTAAACCGGTTAGGATGTGTTTTATTTCTTTTAGAAGCTCATGTCTGTTATGTTTTCCGTTGGGAAACATTTTTTGTCTGGAATTTGATACTAGCAATTTTGTGGTCGCTTGACTTCCACGGAAGTCGCATGTTAAGGTTTTAATATTGTTATGTCCTTAGTTTTGTTGATCCTATGGGATCTTGATTTTTCTGTGGCCGGGGTCAGTTTGGATGCCCTATGTAGCAGGCTGGTCCTGATCGGGCGCTAAACTCTGTTCCTTACTGCTTATATCATCCACATGGTGCCGGTGTAACTGGTTGCCTGGTTGGATGGGGAGTTTCTCACTCGGATGAGGAGTTAGTTTCTCTTTGGGTTCCCTTCAGTTAGAATTATGCTTTTGCTTTCTGCTAGAGTTTTCGTGAAGTGGAACTTCCTTGAGCTTCAGTACATTTTTGAGGCTCTGCCCATGCAGGGCTACAACATGGAGAGGAGGCCTTTCGTTCCCAGACAACAGACTGGACCTTATCTCTTCTTTTAAGAGGGGGCATCAGGGTGACTAGGTGTTCCTTATACGAGTACCCTTTCACTGATGGGTTACAAATAGCCTAGCCTAAATTGTGATTGCAGGCGACCGAAGGATTGCACTCAGTCCTCGCTGTCCTGTCCTATATGTTGGTGAGGGTACAGAGCGGACCCTGCTAAGGATTGCTCTGGGTAATGTTTCTCGTCTGCTCTTTAAGGTCTTCTTTGGAATTGTCCTTTTGGATCTGTTTTCCTTGATGACAGTATCTCTTCCTTCGGGTTGAGGCTGATTGGGCCTTTTTTGTCTCCTTTTCCTTGGGGTTGGCCTTTGGTCAGCTGTTTCAGGAAGTAGGGCCTTTGAGTTTTTCTACTTCTGGGATTCCATCTGCTCCCATATTTTTGGAGTTGCAGATTACGGTGTTTTCCCTTTTACCTGTTTTTGCCCCTACTTATACGTTTTTTGGGGTTTTACCCGTCTAGGGTTAGAATCTAAGTTCATTCATTATTCCTCGAACTGTAGGGGCTTTCAGGAGAAGGATCCTGAGAGGATCTTGGAGACTATGGTTCTCTTCTCAATCCAGAATATCTAGGGTTGAGTTCTGTTTTCTGGACGTCCCCTTAGTCTTTGCATTAGTGGCTGTTGTCCCTAGTGCCTTAGGGTCAACCAGAGTGGCTGTGTGGTTTCATCATGCCCAGCACCCATTTTTAATTCGGGAGTTGTATCCCGTTGTGGGTGTCTTAAGCACTCTGTGTCTGGGACTCCTACGTGAGAGTTCAGTTCCCAAGGTGCCTTGGATTTGATTGTGATGCATCGCCTGGGGTGCAAAGTCTGCTCCGGAGGGGGTAACCCGGTGGTTCCTGGGTGTCCGGGTTTATTTGTCCTGGTCCTTGTCTTTAACTGGATTTTCTGGAGTTCTGTGCCAGATATCTTAAAGGTGATCCGGAATAGTACAGTGGGCTAATTAACAGTACACTTGTATTTGTATTTTGTTCCTACCAGCGAATATTTTTCTTTTCTTAGAGAATTCGTTTTCCACAGTGCCGGCCGTAGTGGCCGAATGGTTCTGTCTTTCGGTTCTTGACCTGTTGAGTCTGTTTACAGCTTTACGCTCCATGCCTTTGTGCGGGTGTGCTGTGCTGGTGTGCAGGGGTGCTGTGCTGGTTTTGTTTCCCTCCTTTGGGGTGGATTTCGATGGTGTTCCACCATGGCTTAGTGGCAGTTTATGCTTCTTTGAAACCTGAAGGTCAAGATTTCAAATACAGCTGTGGCTATGAACTTTCATTATGCTTGTCCTTCAAATACCCTTGCCTAAGACATCTTTATTCCATAGTATCCGCCTGATGATGAGAGGTATACTTTTTCTTCCTCTGTTCAGTGGGGTTGACAACCCCTGCCTTGCATGCAGGATGTCAGAGTGAAGGGATGAATTTGTTGTGACATGCCATCTCTGTACTTTTCAGTGGCGGGTCTCTCTTTGGTAATGCGCTTAGTCTTCGGGAAGGGGGCTGCAACTGGGTCCTGGAACCTGAGCTTTTTGGGGGGCTGGTTCCCCTCCCTTTTCCTTCCTGGAAGGCTTGATGATCGGGGAATTTTTATTTCTTTTGTCCATTTTGGGCATTATCCGTCACCTTTGGTGCTGGATCTGTTGCCCGGAACGAGGGTCAGGGATCTGTCTGGTCTATTGATTTTTGGCCGCGTATCATAGTTTAATATTGTGAGCCTTCCTTAAGGGGAGGCTTTGCTGTAGATCCTTTCTCGGCAGGTAGTTTTCTCTACTGTTTTCCGGGTTTTGGTCTCTTCTTTCCGGTCCTTTTGGGAAGGAGTTGTTCTGCACTCTTGGAGTCCTTTTTCTTGAGGATGGTCCTGTGCAGTTTAATACCTAGAGTTGGCGCCTTGGGCCACTAAGTCCTCCATTGCTGCAGGAAGCCTGTGGCTTTGGAGGAGTATATTCAGATATTTTGATACTCTTTCAGCGGCTTCCGGGGACAGTTTGTCTTCGGTTGTTCTTTGCTGGGTGCCGGTTGGCACTCAGCATAGGGGAGGGGTTTTCCTTCTCCCTTTCAGTTTCAGGGCATTAATTGATCCTTGGTTTATATGCAGATAGGGATTTCTCCCTTTTTTCATGGTTTTGCCCTGTTTCATCCTGGTTTACTCTTTTGGAGTTACCTTTGGGGTTTCTTTCACCCTAGTCTCTCATCTGAGTCCTTTTTCAGCCCTGTGGATGTTCCCCTTACTTTGGGTCGGGTGTGATTTTGTTTTGCAGGCTGAGTGCCTGCGGGACTGTGTCTCCTCAGGGGCTTTTTGGTCTGGTCGAGTCTAATAACCTGAGCGGTCTCTAGCAAAGGCCTTGCTGGTTCTAACTGGTTCTTTTTGTCCCTTTGGCTTCTAGTGAATCGGTTTTCTTGTCGGGAGTTTGGGTGTTTTCAGGGTGTGGTGCCCTCAGAATGGGCCGCCTTTTGTACCCGCCCATTTTGCATTCAGTGTCCTCTATAACTTGGGTATTGTTTTCCCAAAAGTAATTAATGCAGCTGTGGACTCTCCCCGTTTATGAAGAAAAACTTAAATTATGCTTACCTGATAATTTTATTTTCTTCAGACGGGGAGATTCCACAGCTCCCCACCCGTGTTTTTGTATAGGGCGGATGTAAATTTTGTTTTTGTTCTTCTGACACCTTTTTCACCCTGATATTTCTCCTACTGTTCCTTGTTCCCTTAGCAGAATGACTGGGGGATGAGGGAAGTGGGGGAGGTTTTTGAAGCCTTTGGCTGGGGTGTCTTTGCCTCCTCCTCGTGGCCAGGTTCTGAATTGCCAAAAGTAATGAATGCAGCTGTGGATTCTCCCTGTCTGAAGAAAAGAAAATTATCAGGTAAGCATAATTTTAATTTTTTTCTCGCCATTAAATGGACTTTCTAAAGATACTATTATTTAAATCATATCTTATAATTTACTATAAATACAAATATAAAATATGATGAAAAAATGGAAAAAAACATACTTTTTCCAACTTTGACCCCCAAAATCTGTTACACATCTACAACCACCAAAAAACACCCATGCTAAATAGTTTCTAAATTTTTCCTGAGTTTAGAAATACCCAATGTTTACATGTTCTTTGCTTTTTTTGCAAGTTATAGGGCAATAAGTACAAGTAGCACTTTGCTATTTCCAAACCATTTTTGTTCAAAATTTGCATAAGTTACATTATAACACTGATATCTGTCAGGAATCCCTGAATATCCCATCACATGTAAATTATTTGCAAACAGCTTGTGCAATTATGGCACAAATGGTTGTAAATGCTTCTCTGGGATCCCCTTTGTTCAGAAATGGCAGCCATTTATGGCTTTGGCATTACTTTTTGGTAATTAGAAGGCCGCTAAATGCCGCTGCGCACCACACTCGTATTATGCCCAGTAGTGAAGGGGTTAATTAGGTAGCTTGTGGGGTTAATTTTAGCTTAAGTGTAGTGTAGTAGACAGCCAAAGTATTGATCTAGACCCATTTTGGTATATTTCATGCCACCATTTCACTGCCAAATGCAATCCCCTTTGTTCAGAAATAGCAGACATATATGGCTTTGGCATTGCTTTTTGGGAATTATGCCGCTGCGCACCACACTTGTATTATGCCCAGCAGTTAAGGGGTTAATTAGATAGCTTGTAGGGTTAATTTTAACTTTAGTGTAGACATCAGCCTCCCACCTGACACAATTCCCACCCCCTGATCTCTCCTTGACCCCCTCAAACAGCTCTCTTCCCTCCTCCAACTCACAATTGTCAATGCCTTAAGTAAAGTCTGCCAGTACTAAAAACATAATTTATGCTTACCTGATAAATTTATTTCTCTTGTAGTGTATCCAGTCCACGGATCATCCATTACTTGTGGGATATATTCCCTTCCCAACAGGAAGTTGCAAGAGGATCACCCACAGCAGAGCTGCTATATAGCTCCTCCCCTCACATGTCATATCCAGTAATTCGACCGAAACAAAACAAGAAAGGAGAAACCATAGGGTGCAGTGGTGACTGGAGTTTTTAATAAAAATTTAGATCTGCCTTAAAAAGACAGGGCGGGCCGTGGACTGGATACACTACAAGAGAAATACATTTATCAGGTAAGCATAAATTATGTTTTCTCTTGTTAAGTGTATCCATCCATTACTTGTGGGATACCAATACCAAAGCTAAAGTACACGGATGATGGGAGGGACAAGGCAGGAACTTAAACGGAAGGAACCACTGCCTGTAGAACCTTTCTCCCAAAAACAGCCTCCGAAGAAGCAAAAGTGTCAAATTTGTAAAATTTTGAAAAGGTGTGAAGCGAAGACCAAGTCGCAGCCTTGCAAATCTGTTCAACAGAGGCCTCATTCTTAAAGGCCCAGGTGGAAGCCACAGCTCTAGTAGAATGAGCTGTAATCCTTTCAGGGGGCTGCTGTCCAGCAGTCTCATAGGCTAATCGTATTATGCTACGAAGCCAAAAGGAGAGAGAGGTTGCCGAAGCTTTTTGACCTCTCCTCTGTCCAGAGTAAGCGACAAACAGGGAAGAAGTTTGACAAAAATCTTTAGTTGCCTGTAAATAGAACTTCAGGGCACGGACTACGTCCAGATTATGCAAAAGATGTTCCTTCTTTGAAGAAGGATTAGGGCACAATGATGGAACAACAATCTCTTGATTGATATTCCTGTTAGAAACTACCTTAGGTAAAAACCCAGGTTTAGTACGCAGAACTACCTTGTCTGAATGGAAAATCAGATAAGGAGAATCACAATGTAAGGCAGATAACTCAGAGACTCTTCGAGCCGAGGAAATAGCCATCAAAAACAGAACTTTCCAAGATAAAAGCTTAATATCAATGGAATGAAGGGGTTCAAACGGAACTCCTTGGAGAACTTTAAGAACCAAGTTTAAGCTCCACGGAGGAGCAACAGTTTTAAACACAGGCTTAATCCTAGCCAAAGCCTGACAAACAGCCTGGACGTCTGGAACTTCTGCCAGACGCTTGTGCAAAAGAATAGACAGAGCAGAAATCTGTCCCTTTAACGAACTAGCAGATAAGCCCTTTTCCAAACCCTCTTGTAGAAAGGACAATATCCTAGGAATCCTAACCTTACTCCATGAGTAACTCTTGTATTCGCACCAATAAAAGTATTTACGCCATATCTTATGGTAGATTTTTCTGGTAACAGGCTTCCGTGCCTGTATTAAGGTATCAATAACTGACTCTGAGAAGCCACGCTTTGATAGGATCAAGCGTTCAATCTCCATGCAGTCAGCCTCAGAGAAATTAGATTTGGATGGTTGAAAGGATCTTGTATTAGAAGGTCCTGCCTCAGAGGCAGAGACCATGGTGGACAGGACGACATGTCCACTAGGTCTGCATACCAGGTCCTGCGTGGCCACACAGGCGCTATCAGAATCACCGATGCTCTCTCCTGTTTGATCTTGGCAATCAGTCGAGGCAGCAGCGGAAACGGTGGAAACACATAAGCCATGTTGAAAACCCAAGGGGCTGCTAGGGCATCTATCAGCGCCGCTCCCGGGTCCCTGGACCTGGATCCGTAACGAGGAAGCTTGGCGTTCTGGCGAGACGCCATGAGATCCAGTTCTGGTTTGCCCCAACGATGAATCAGTTGAGCAAACACCTCCGGATGAAGTTCCCACTCCCCCGGATGAAAAGTCTGGCGACTTAGAAAGTCCGCCTCCCAGTTCTCCACGCCTGGGATGTGGATCGCTGACAGGTGGAAAGAGTGAGACTCTGCCCAGCGAATTATCTTTGAGACTTCTAACATCGCTAGGGAACTCCTGGTTCCCCCTTGATGGTTGATGTAAGCCACAGTCGTGATGTTGTCCGACTGAAATCTGATGAACCTCAGTGTTGCTAACTGAGGCCAAGCTAGAAGAGCATTGAATATTGCTCTTAACTCCAGAATATTTATTGGGAGGAGTTTCTCCTCCTGAGTCCACGATCCCTGAGCCTTCAGGGAGTTCCAGACTGCGCCCCAACCTAGAAGGCTGGCATCTGTTGTTACAATCGTCCAATCTGGCCTGCGAAAGGTCATGCCCTTGGACAGATGGACCCGAGAAGCCACCAGAGAAGAGAATCTCTGGTCTCTTGACCCAGATTTAGTAGAGGGGACAAATCTGAGTAATCCCCATTCCACTGACTTAGCATGCATAATTGCAGCGGTCTGAGATGCAGGCGCGCAAATGGCACTATGTCCATTGCCGCTACCATTAAGCCGATTACTTCCATGCACTGAGCCACTGACGGGCGTGGAATGGAATGAAGGACACGGCAAGCATTTAGAAGTTTTGATAACCTGGACTCCGTCAGGTAAATTTTCATCTCTACAGAATCTATAAGAGTCCCTAGGAAGGAGACTCTTGTGAGTGGTGATAGAGAACTCTTTTCCACGTTCACTTTCCACCCATGCGACCTCAGAAATGCCAGAACTATCTCTGTATGAGACTTGGCAATTTGAAAGCTTGACGCCTGTATCAGGATGTCGTCTAGATACGGAGCCACCGCTATGCCTCGCGGTCTTAGAACCGCCAGAAGTGAGCCCAGAACCTTTGTAAAGATTCTCGGGGCCGTAGCCAACCCGAAGGGAAGAGCTACAAACTGGTAATGCCTGTCTAGAAAGGCAAATCTCAGGTACCGATAATGATCTTTGTGAATCGGTATGTGAAGGTAGGCATCCTTTAAGTCCACTGTGGTCATGTACTGACCCTCTTGGATCATGGGTAGGATGGTTCGAATAGTTTCCATTTTGAATGATGGAACTCTTAGGAATTTGTTTAAAATCTTTAGGTCCAAGATTGGTCTGAAGGTTCCCTCTTTCTTGGGAACCACAAACAGATTTGAGTAAAATCCCTGCCCTTGTTCCGTCCGCGGAACAGGGTGGATCACCCCCATTACTAGGAGGTCTTGTACACAGCGTAGGAATGCCTCTTTCTTTATCTGGTTTTCTGATAACCTTGATAGATGGAATCTCCCTCGAGGAGGAGAAGCTTTGAAGTCCAGAAGATATCCCTGAGATATGATCTCCAACGCCCAGGGATCCTGGACATCTCTTGCCCACGCCTGGGCGAAGAGAGAAAGTCTGCCCCCCACTAGATCCGTTTCCGGATAGGGGGCCGTTCCTTCATGCTGTCTTGGGGGCAGTAGTAGGTTTTCTGGCCTGCTTGCCCTTGTTCCAGGACTGGTTAGTTTTCCAGGCCTGTCTGTAACGAGCAACAGTTCCTTCCTGTTTTGGAGCGGAGGAAGTTGATGCTGCTCCTGCCTTGAAATTTCGAAAGGCACGAAAATTAGACTGTTTAGCCTTTGATTTGGCCCTGTTCTGAGGAAGGGTATGACCCTTACCTCCAGTAATGTCAGCAATAATTTCTTTCAAGCCGGGCCCGTCCGCGCCTGGATGGCGAATCCGGAGTTCTTAGCCGTTAGTTTAGTCAAATGTACAATGGCATCAGAAACAAATGCATTAGCTAGCTTAAGTGATTTAAGCTTGTCCATAATTTCATCCAATGGAGCTGTGTGAATGGCCTCTTCCAGAGACTCAAACCAGAATGCCGCAGCAGCAGTGACAGGCGCAATGCATGCAAGGGGCTGCAAGATAAAACCTTGTTGAACAAACATTTTCTTAAGGTAACCTTCTAATTTTTTATCCATTGGATCCGAAAAAGCACAACTATCCTCCACCGGGATAGTGGTACGCTTAGCTAAAGTAGAAACTGCTCCCTCCACCTTAGGGACCGTCTGCCATAAGTCCCGTGTAGTGGCGTCTATTGGAAACATTTTCCTAAATATAGGAGGTGGGGAAAAGGGCACACCGGGTCTATCCCACTCCTTGCTAATAATTTCTGTAAGCCTTTTAGGTATAGGAAAAACGTCAGTACACACCGGTACCGCATAGTATCTATCCAGCCTACACAATTTCTCTGGAATTGCAACTGTGTTACAGTCATTCAGAGCAGCTAAAACCTCCCCAAGCAATACACGGAGGTTCTCAAGCTTAAATTTAAAATTAGAGATCTCTGAATCAGGTTTCCCCGGATCAGATCCGTCACCCACAGAATGAAGCTCTCCGTCCTCATGTTCTGCAAACTGTGACGCAGTATCAGACATGGCTCTTACAGCACCAGCGCGCTCTGCATCTCTCCTAATCCCAGAGCTATCGCGCTTGCCTCTCAATTCTGGCAATCTAGATAATACTTCTGACAGGGTATTATTCATGATTGTAGCCATGTCCTGTAAAGTAATTGCTATGGGCGTCTCTGATGTACTTGGCGCCATATTAGCACGCGCCTCCTGAGCGGGAGGCAAAGGTACTGACACGTGAGGAGAGTTAGTCGGCATAACTTTCCCCTCGTCGTCTGGTGATAATTCTTTCATAGATAAAGACTGACCTTTATTATTTAAAGTGAAATCAATACATTTAGTACACATATTCCTATGGGGCTCCACACTGGCCTTCAAACATAATGAACAAACAGATTCATCTGTGTCAGACATGTTTAAACAGACTAGCAATGAGACTAGCAAGCTTGGAAAACACTTTAAAATAAGTTTACAAGCAATTTAAAAAACGCTACTGCGCCTTTAAGAAGCACAAAACCTGTCTCAAGTTGAAATAACAATGAACCAAATCAGTTATATCAACCAAATTTTCACAGTAAATGAATTAAGCTAGCAGAGCATTGCACCCACTTGCAAATGGATGATTAACCCCTTAATACCCAAAACGGATAATCAATAGAGAAAAAAACGTTTTTAACACAGTCAAACACACTGTCACAGGTCTGCTGTGACTGATTACCTCCCTCAAAATGACTTTTGAAGTCCCTTGAGCTCTCTAGAGACGTCCTGGATCATGCAGGAAGAAGCAGGAAGACTGAGTCTGAATTTTTACTGCGCAAAAAAACGCTAAAATAGGCCCCTCCCACTCATTATTACAATAGTGGGAAGCCTCAGTTAACTGTTTCTATGCAGAAATTAAGTCAGCCATGTGGAAAAAAATTATGCCCCAATAAGTTTTATCACCAATGTACCTTAAAAAACGATTAAACATGCCAGCAAACGTTTTAAAACATCTTTTTTAAAGAGTATGTATCTCTATTGATAAGCCTGATACCAGTCGCTTCCACTGCATTTAAGGCTTTACTACATTACTTCAGTATTAGCAGCATTTTCTTAGTCAAATTCCATTCCTTAGAAAATTATTTTACTGCACATACATTAATAAGCCTGATACCAGTCGCTTTCACTGCATTTAAGGCTTTACTTACATTACTTCGGTATCAGCAGCATTTTCTTAGTCAATTCCATTCCTTAGAAAAATATTTTACTGCACATACCTCAGTTGCAGGAGACCCCGCACGCCATTCCCTTTCTGAAGTTACCCCACTCCTCAGAATGTGTGAGAACAGCCAGTGGATCTTAGTTACTTCTGCTAAGTGAAAAAGTTATGGAGATTAGGCGCTTAATCTGCAAAAGGGATAAAGGTGTGTATGGAAGTCGTTAGCTAAATATGTAGAAAAAACTGGACCTTGGACAGAATAAGTGAAAAATTCTTCTACAATTTATTTTCAAAATAAAAACATGATAATACCAAGATAAAATAAATCACAATCCCTAAGTGTTGCAACACTATATCGATCAATTCATAAAATTTCTAAAATTCAGATATACATTTGTTTTATACACAAATAAAAGGATTTATCTGCTCTTTTGTATCCTTTGTTCAAAGATTTTAGATAGAATATATTCTTTTATTTCAACACAATTAATAATATTTGTCTCTTTTCGATATTTTATATCTATATTTCATCAACTTTAAAATTACAAATATGTAGCAAAAACTAACAATTAGTTAAAACAATTTAAATGCAAAACTGATTATAAATGGTGTCCCCACAATGGCTGTTTACTTATATTGGTTGTAATTTTTTGTATTTAAAAAGTTCATCAAAGCATTTGTAAGTAATTGGAGATAAATTACTGAGGGCTGTGTTCTTTATCCTTATGTTTATGTTGTGATATATTACGGTTGTGATACTTCTGCTAAGATCATAGAAAACGCAGGCAGATTCTTCTTCCAAATACTGCCTGAGAAAAAAACAGCACACTCCGGTGCCATTTAAAAATAACAAACTTTTGATTGAAGAAATAATTAAGTATAAAACACCACAGTCCTCTCACGACCTTCATCTATGTTGAGGGTTGCAAGAGAATGACTGGATATGACATGTGAGGGGAGGAGCTATATAGCAGCTCTGCTGTGGGTGATCCTCTTGCAACTTCCTGTTGGGAAGGGAATATATCCCACAAGTAATGGATGATCCGTGGACTGGATACACTTAACAAGAGAAATAAGACTTTTTTAATTTTTATATATATATATATATATATATACTTTTTTTTAAATTTATTCTGCAGCGTTGGATCCCCCCTTAGCCCCCAACTTCCCTGATCCCTCCCAAACAGTTATCTAACCCTCCCCCCTCTACCTATTTGCTGCCATCTTGGGTACTGGCAGCTGTACCCATCATTCAGATAGAGCATGTGATTTAAATCAACTTTCCAATTTACTTCTGTTATCAAATTTGCATTGTATTCTTTCTATCCTTTGTTAAGAGTAAAACTAGGTAGGCTGATAGGAGTTTAGGAGTGTGACTATGTCTTTAGCAGTTTATGGCAGCAGTGTTTTGTAACTATGTATAAACAATGTTGCAAACACTGCTACCAGATATCTAGAGACACGTGCACACTCCTTAGCTCACCTAAGATTAGTCTTTAGCAAAGGATACCAAGAGAACTAAGCACAATTAATAACATGAGTAAATTGGAAAGTTGTTTAAAAAGTTATGCTCTATCCAATTCATTGAAGTTAAATTTTGACTTTACTGTCCCTTTAAACGAGAGAACATTTGGATTTATATCTCTTCATTTACCCTCCATAAATGTCTCTATTACATTATTTTAAGAAGGTGCACAGCATGTTGATAAAATTATATCATAACCCCCTTTTATGTTGTAGAGAAATGAAAATATTTTTCTTTCAGGATTTTCAAAGATACAAACCCCAAAGGAAGCCCTCTGAATGGACTGTTTTGTTTTCGAAATTCTTCAAAGGCCGGAAAGGTAAAACTGATCCTGCATACAAATAGGGTTATTTCTTACCCTAGCTTTCAGTTTTATATGTTGTTTTTCAGTTATTTCCTATGTGTCCTGTGGAGATGTCGTGCTTACAGTGAAGACGCATCAGTAAAAGTGCACATTTCTCGTTTTTATGTGCGGTATAATAATAAAACAAGCTCTTATAACTCAGCAGGTGCCATCTGTTTTAGCTCTCTTCTACTTAACAGAAAGAAGGAATTTTAAGTAGCATAGAAGTCTCACTCCGTACAAAAGGACAGTCCAGTTACGTTGTTTGAAAGCTGACACAGATCCAGTACCTTGATATTTAATATAAAATGCTAAGTTACAGGATTTGCAATACACCATTATTATATATTCTGCATCTGTTTCATGTAAATTAGCTCTGAAAATTATGGTTTTTAAATTGGAAATGCTCACTGCGGATTTCTCAAAGCTAACTCTGCTGCATATGTGTGACTAATTGGTTTCAGCTGATATCAACCGCAATACAATGGACTTTATACTCACATATTGACTCACATATAGCCTTGTTGTCTGTAGACTTAAGTCCAGATTGGCTCCTCCAGATAAGGCAAATGGGTGTAGTTTGGCTATTGAAAAAACCATTGCGGCAAACAAGGTTTTAATTTGTTTGAAAACATTTTTTAAGACTTGGTGGATTTGTTATTCTATACAAGGTGTTTACTGTTCCATTATAATTTAGAGACCAGAATTGACCAGCATGTCAAAGATTTCGTTAGTATCCTTTGTTAAAGAGTAATCCTAGGTGAGCTCAGGAGCATGCATGTGTATTTAGCCATCTGGCAGCAGTGTTCGCAGCTTTGTATAACATTACTATAAACATTATTGCAAACACTGCTGCAATAGTGTCTGTAGCCTTTAGGGACATCACATGGGGAGAGTTTGGTTGCCTTAAAGGGATATTCCAGCCAAAATTGGAATGCACATGAGTGCATTTCCCTTTTGACTTGAAGCATTTTTACTTATATTATAGCAGTTTCTACAGTGTACTTTAGTATGCTCCATGTTTGTATCATCTGGTCATGACTCAATTTACATCATTGCTGACATACTACAAGCCTCACTGGCGCTCTGAGCAGCTACAGTATTTAAAATGCTGGTGCACTGAGAATATCTAGCTATGCTTCACATGCACGTGCAGATTAAAATGCTTGCACTAAGGGTCCCATGTAGGAGCCCTAAAACAGTGATAACGTTAATGAAGATAAACGTCTTAAGCACCAGTTTCCAAACTTTACCACCTCAATGGAAACAAGGCCTTACCTGTTTTTATAAATGTCCATCTGAGAACAGTGAACATGTTTTCAGAGCTGCTTTTAATAACTCAGAAACTAAAGACAAGACACACAGGGTGTTCAGCAGACAGGAGGAAACTCTGGATTATTTGAGTTACATACTATTGGGATTGTGAAGGGTTGAAACAATTTTGCTTCATTGAGTGAGTGAATTCAGTAATATTGCAGGACCTATTGGCCATTTTCTAGATAGAATACTTGAATATTACCATTATTTTTTGTCACACTGCTATTTTAGTACTTTTTTAATATAAATAATAAAATAATATATTTTTCTTACAGGTTTTGGTTGTATGGGATACAGCTGCAGATAGAGTAAGGAACTACAGAATATTTGAAAAGGTAAGTAGAAAAGCGCTGTAGAATGTGTAATTGCATGGGAAATTCTACTCCAAATTTGTTATCCCTTTATTACCCATTCCCCAGTTATATTAATATACTTTTTACCTCTGTAATTATCTTGTATCTAAGTCTCTGCAGACTACCCCTTATCTCAGTGCTATTTACAGACTTGCATTTTAGCTAATTAGTGCTGACTTATGAATAACACGACGGGAGTGAGCACAATGTTATCTATATAGCATACACAACCTATCACTTTCTACCTGTGAAAAGCTATAAAAATGCTCTGTAATAAGAGACGGTCTGTAGTGGCTTAGAAACAGGCAAAAATTTAGAGCTTTAAATGTTATAAAGTATGTTAATATAACAATGTTGGTTGTGGAACGCTGGGGAATGGGTAGTAAAGGCTTTATCTATCTTTTTAAAAATGAATAATTTTGGAGTAGACTGTCCCTTAACAGATAAAATGAGTATTGTGCTACAGTAAAATGTTGTAATTCACTGACAAATAGTATAAATTGTTACATTCTGTGCTCAGAAATGAAGACAAATACAGCAGCGGAATTCAAGAATACATTAAGGGGCAGATTTATCAAGGTCCGTATGGAGCTTGATGCCCCTTGTTTGTCTAAAGACCGCTGCTCCATAATTTGTCCGCCTGCTCTGAGGCCGCGGACAGAAATCACCCTGATCGGGTTGATTGGCACCCTCTGCTAGCAGCCAGTTGGCCGAGAATCTGCAGGGGGCGGCATTGCACCAGCAGTTTACAAGAACTGCTGGTGCAATGATAAATGCCGACAGCGTATACTGTCGGTATTTATCGTTGTGCAGCAGACATGATACACTACATCGTATCATGTCCGCTCGCACTATAATAAAAATACCCCTAAATGTGCATATTACTATTGTCAGGGGTGCTTAAAGTAATGCAGGCAGCATGTTAGATCACAATATTTCATATTTAAGGGGACATTAAAGTCAAAATGAAATGTTCTGGATTCAGATACAGTGGGGCAAAAAAGTATTTAGTCAGCCACCAATTGTGCAAGTTCTGCCACTTAAGAAGATGAGAGGCCTGTAATTTTCATCATAGGTATACCTCAACTATGAGAGACAAAATGTGGAAACAAATCCAGACAATCACATTATCTGATTTGGAAAGTTTATTTGCATATTATGGTGGAAAATAAGTATTTGGTCACCTACAAACAAGCAAGATTTCTGGCTCTCACAGACCTGTATTTTCTTCTTTAAGAGGCTCCTCTGTCCTCCACTCATTTCCTGTATTAACCCCTTAATGACCGGACCATTTTTCAATTTTCTTACCCTTAATGACAATGGCTATTTTTACATTTCTGCGGTGTTTGTGTTTAGCTGTAATTTCCCTCTTACTCATTTACTGTACCCACACATATTATATACCGTTTTTCTCGCCATTAAATGGACTTTCTAAGGATACCATTATTTTCATCATATCTTATAATTTCCTATAAAAAAAATATAAGGAAAAAATTGAAAAGAACACACTTTTTCTAACTTTGACCCCCAAAATCTGTTACACATCTACAATCACCAAAAACACCTATGCTAAATAGTTTCTAAATTTTGTCCTGAGTTTAGAAATACCCAATGTTTACATGTTCTTTACTTTTTTTGCAAGTTATAGGGCCATAAATACAAGTAGCACTTTGCTATTTCCAAACAACTTTTTTTCAAAATTAGCGCTAGTTACATTGGAACCCTGATATCTGTCAGGAATACCTGAATATCCCTTGACATGTATATATTTTTTTTTAGAAGACAACCCAAAGTATTGATCTAGGCCCATTTTGGTATATTTCATGCCACCATTTCACCGCCAAATGTCATCAAATAAAAAAAAAAGTTCACTTTTTCACAAATTTTGTCACAAACTTTAGGTTTCCCACTGAAATTATTTACAAACAGCTTCTGCAATTAAGGCACAAATGGTTGTAAATGCTTCTCTGGGATCCCCTTTGTTCAGAAATAGCAGACTTATATGGCTTTGGCATTGCTTTTTGGTAATTAGAAGGCCACTAAATGCTGCTGCGCACCACACGTAAATTATGCCCAGCAGTGAAGGGGTTAATTATTTAGGTTGTAGGGAGCTTGCAGGGTTAATTTTAGCTTTAGGGTAGAGATCAGCCTCCCACCTGACACATCCCAACCCCTCCCAAACAGTTCTCTTCCCTCCCCCACCCCACAATTGTCCCCGCCATCTTAAGTACTGGCAGAAAGTCTGCCAGTACTAAATAAAAGGAGTTTTTCTTTTTTTTAATAAAAAAAAATAAAATGTTTTAGCTGTGATGGACCCCTGCCTTAGCCCCAACCTCCATGATCCCCCCCCCAGCTCTCTAACCCTCTCCCCTACCTAATTGCCGCCATCTTGGGTACTGGCAGCTGTCTGCCAGTACCCAATTTGCCCCAAAAACAAGTGGGTTTTTTTGCAATTTTTTGCAATTTTTAATGTTTTCTGTAGTGTAGCAGCCCCCCACAATACCCCAACCCCCTCCCCCTCCCAGATCCTTATATATTTATTTATTTTTAATTCATTTTTCCCCCCTCTTCCTTTCTCATTGGTGTCAGTGGCCAGCTATAAGCGCGCGCACGCGCGCCCCCGCACGCTCCCGGCACCCGGCGTGCACATAGCACTTACAGGAACCGGATGCCGGGTAACGATGGGCCGCCCACCCGCCTCCCTGATATGCTCCCACCCACCAACGAACCGGCACCATCGCTACCGGTGCAGAGAGGGCCACAGAGTGGCTCTCTCTGCATCGGAGTCTTCTGAAAAGGTATTGCAGGATGCCTCCATATGGAGGCATCACTGCAATACCCTGAGAGCTGCTGGAAGCGATTGCGATCGCTTCCAGCACTCTCTTAGACAACTGACGTACCAGGTACGTCTATTGTCATTAACTGGTTGTTAATGCATGACGTACCTGGTACGTCAGTTGTCATTAAGGGGTTAATGGCACCTGTTTGAACTTGTTATCAGTATAAAAGACGCCTGTCCACAACCTCAAACAGTCACACTTCAATCTCCACTATGGTGAAGACCAAAGAGCTGTCGTAGGACACCAGAAACAAAATTGTAGACCTGCACCAGGCTGGGAAGACTGAATCTGCAATAGGCAAGCAGCTTGGTGTGAAGAAATCAACTGTGGGAGCAATAATTAGAAAATGGAAGACATACAAGACCACTGATAATCTCCCTCGATCTGGGGCTCCATGCAAGATCTCACCCCGTGGGGTCAAAATGATCACAAGAACGGTGAGCAAACATCCCAGAACCACACGGGGGGACCTAGTGAATGACCTGCAGAGAGCTGGGACCAACGTAACAAAGACTACCATCAGTAACACACTATGCCGCCAGGGACTCAGATCCTGCAGTGCCTGACGTGTCCCCCTGCTTAAGTCAGTACATGTCCGGGCCCGTCTGAAGTATGCTAGAGAGCATTTGGATGATCCAGAAGCGGATTGGGAGAATGTCATATGGTCAGATGAAACCAAAGTAGAACTGTTTGGTAGAAACACAACTCGTCGTGTTTGGAGGAGAGAGAATGCTGAGTTGCAACCAAAGAACACCATACCTACTGTGAAGCATGGGGGTGGAACCATGATGCTTTGGGGCTGTTTCTCTGCAAAGGGAACAGGACGACTGATCCGTGTACATGAAAGAATGAATGGGGCCATGTATCGTAAGATTTTAAGTGCAAACCTCCTTCTATCAGCAAGGGCATTGAAGATGAAACGTGGCTGGGTCTTTCAGCATGACAATGATCCCAAACACACTGCCCGGGCAACGAAGGAGTGGCTTCGTAAGAAGCATTTCAAGGTCCTGGAGTGGCCTAGCCAGTCTCCAGATCTCAACCCTATAGAAAACCTTTGGAGAGAGTTGAAAGTCTGTATTGCCCAGCGACAGCCCCAAAACATCACTGCTCTAGAGGAGATCTGCATGCAGGAATGGGCCAACATACCATCAACAGTGTGTGACAACCTTGTGAAGACTTACAGAAAACTTCTGACCTCTGTCATTTCCAACAAAGGATATATAACAAAGTATTGAGATGAACTTTTGATATTGACCAAATACTTATTTTCCACCATAATTTGCAAATACATTCTTTCCAAATCAGACAATGTGATTGTCTGGATTTGTTTCCACATTTTGTCTCTCATAGTTGAGGTATGAAAATTACAGGCCTCTCTCATCTTCTTAAGTGGGAGAACTTGCACAATTGGTGGCTGACTAAATACTTTTTTGCCCCACTGTATTACATGCAATTTTACTCATCTTTCCACTTTATGTCTATTATCAGATAAGCTTTGTTCTCTTGGTTTCTTTATATTTAAGAGTAGTCCCACAGACAGCAATTCACTACTAGCTTGTTGAACACAACTGGTGAGCCAATGACAAGAGGCGTATATGTGCAGTTATCAGACAGCAGGGGCAGCAATTCACTATTAGCTTGTTGAACACAACTGGTGAGCCAATGACAAGAGGAATATATGTGCAGTTATCAGACAGCAGGGGCAGCAATTCACTACTAGCTTGTTGAACACAACTGGTGAGCCAATGACAAGAGGCATACATGTGTAGTTATTAGTCAGCAGCTAGCTCCCAGTGGTGACATCAGTATACTCTTCAACAAAGTAAACCAAGAAAATAAAACTAATTTGGTTATAGAAATAAATTGGAAAACTGTTTAAAATTGTATTCTCTGCCTGAATCATGAACGTTTAATTTTGACTTCACTGTCCCGTTTCCCCTTTGCAGGCTTAATAATTATATGTGACCAACAGTGCGATAATAAAGTGAGCTGATGTATTTGAGCATTGTCTGTTTGTGCTTTTATGTCTCTTTAATATTTAGTCTTGCCACCTTTTTAAACGCATCGCCAGCTTTTATGTTCTAGGACTATCCATGATGTGCTTGATAAACCTGTTTGATATAAATTTGACAGCTAAGCCATAGAGAGGGGGTTACCAAACAACAAGACAAGGGATATAATGTTAAAAACAGGAGACAATTGAGGGCTTATGGCAAGTGAAGTTGGGGCCAGTCTAAAGCAAACACATAAGTGTGAAGGGAAGCCAAGCCGAGCATGATATAGGTCTCATGGGTTATATATTTGTTTGTTTTTTAAATTGATGGTAAATTCAGCTATACTTTATCTAATATTTTGGAAGTATTACTCAGTATAAGCACAATAATGCTTGTGGTTTTTTTTTCACGGCTGCCTCCGTGTGAGAATTTTAGTAAGCTCTATTTGATTGACAGGTGCATCAATGAATCAGAACTGCACCATACGCCCTATTTAAATGTAGTATGAGCACGCTCCTGTGCTTGAAGTTTTGAAGCCGCTGTCCTAAAGTAATCCGTCTACCATAGGAATTTGTATACCTCGTCACTTCCGGTGACGAATAATCAGCTGGTGGAGGCTTGTGGCGCTCACTGCACATGCGCTAGAGGCCCAAACTCCTTACAACAGCTGATGAGAATACGAGGAATTATGTGGCACGCGCACGTTACTGGTTACAAAATCACACTGAACAAGCGGTCTCAACACAACGTCAACTGCACAAGTGCAGTTGTAGCTTTAATCTCGCTGCTGCTTTTAGTAAACAGTGAATCTTCTTGTCAGTAGCGAACGATTCACTGTTTACAAAAAAAATTGTTTATATTAACTAAAGTATAGTTGAAATTACCATCACTTTAATAAATTAGCAGTTCTGTGAACTATTTGTTTAAAGTCTATATTCTGTATGTGTATAAAAATAGACATATTACTAAAACAAAAGTTAATGTTTATGTTGTTTGGACACTTATACAACTGTTTGCATCCAAGGGGGTGTGTGTGCGTTAAAAATAATTACAGTTTGTTTGTTTTTATTTAAAAATAAAATCTATTCCTGTGTTGGTTATCTGGCCAGTATCTAATACCTGATCAAGAATCATTATTGGAATGTGGAACTGTAAAACTAAATTCTCATATCCAGAGTTTTTTGCTTAATTTTCATTTTTATTTAATTTCCTGCAGGATTCCAAGGTTTACCTTGAGGCAGAAATCATGTTTCCAGATATTGGTACTTTGGTTGAACACTACTATGCAAACAAATTACCCAGCCATGACAACTTGCTTCTAAAACATGCTTATGGCTGTGCAACCCCTCCGAGGTGACACAACGTTAAGGAAAAAAGAAGAGGCTCTCCTTATTGAACTGTGGGCACAGAGTGATTGATTCCTAGAAACATCACATCTGTTTGCTTTTGATTTATAAAGACTATAGACACTAAGACAAAGTGTTAGGGACAATTTTGGCAAATTAATTTCTACCAATGGTGTTTAAAAAAACACAGGATTACAATATTTCTAACTCAGATGTCCAGTTCATTGAAGACCAAAGTGTGAACTATAAAATCATAACAGAAATAGAACCACCATCCGAAAAAACACATCATTTTAATTCCAATTGTTTGTTGTTTTTTTGCTTTTTATATGTTTAATATTTAGCACATATAACTGAGTATGTACCCACTCATCTCCTCTTATTCTGATAGGGAGATAAAGTCAGAGCATTATATTGAAAATCTCAATCACTTTTTATAATGTGTTTGTTAGAGTGTAGAAAAAACACGTGGTCTTCATGCACCAATAGTTCCTATGAACTTAAAGTCCACACACTTAAGAAATAATGGATCTATTTTTATTTAAACTGACGTTGATATTTAGCTAAAAGTCATGGCTGTATAGTCTTTTAGATGATTATGTGAGATATCGAGGGTCTGGTCCCAGATCAGCTACCTATTCCCACACTGACACAAACAGTTTTTTCTGACTCGTTAGACTACAATCAATCAACAGTTATTTTCACAATAAAATATATGGATGATCTCAAAGTTCCTCAAACACTCTAGCATTTTCTCTAGTGGACCCCCCCCCCCATATGACTCCCTTAGTATATGTAGGACAAAAGCTAACAGAATCCACAGATCCTTAGCTTGCACTATGCTTTATCAGAAGAGGATTTTGCATGCTATTCTAACTGTCCCTTATATGTCTTTAAAAATAAACAGGTGACAAAATACCATTCTGTTGACCTTAAAAAAAAATTGTACAGGATCTAAGTACTGTTGACAGATATTTCTATACTAACGTGAAATAATAGATAGTCATCATGGTCCTTATAGTTGTGTCAGATCTTATCAGACAAATTCCCAAACCCCAAACTTGATCTTGGCACTAGCATGGGTTTGTTATGTTCCTCATCCTCCTTCCTTTCTCCTCCATTTGCTGGACTCATGTTAAAGGGACAGTAAACCCAAATTTTTTCTTTCATGATTTTGGTACAGAATACAATTTTAAACAACATTTCAATTTACTTCTTTTATCTAATTCGCTTCATTTTTTTAGATATCCTTTGTTGAAGAAATAGCAATGCACACGGGTGAGCCAATCACACAAGGCATTTATTCACAGCCACCAATCAGAAGCTACTGAGCATATCTAGATATGCTTTTAATCAAATAATATCAAGAGAATGAAGCAAATAAGATAATATAAGTAAATTAGAAAGTTGTTTAAAATTACATGTTCTTGCTGAATCATGAAAGAAAAAAATTGGGTTTAATGTCCCTTTAAGCCTGGGGAGAGGGAGGTGAGTAAAGGATAAAAGGTTTTAGGCTTAAAGGAACAGTCAACACCAGCATTTTTGTCGTTTTAAAAGATAGATAATCCCTTAATTACCCATTCCCCAGTTTCGCATAACCAACACAGTTATATTAATACACGTTTTACCTCTGTAATTACCTTGTATCTAAGCCCCTTATTTCAGTTCTTTTGACAGACTTGCAATTTAGCCAATCAGTGCTCACTCCTCTGTAAATTCACGTGCATGAGCTCAATGTTATCTATATGAAACACATGAACGAACGCCCTCTAGTGGTGAAAAACTTTCAAAATGCATTTAGATTAGAGGTAACCTTCAAAGTCTAAGAAATTAGCATATGAACCTCCTAGGTTTAGCTTTCAACTAAGAATACCAAGAGAACAAACCAAAATTGGTGATAAAAGTAAATTGGAAAGTTGTTTAAAATTACATGCCCTATTTGAATCATGAAAGTTTTTTTTGGACTTGACTGTCCCTTTAACATTTGGTTTGAAGTTTCTGCCTTTCTCAAAGATGTAACTTGATATTAACCCAACAGTAAAGAATCATCTCCTACTTCATGTGCTGTTACTGAGAACATGAATGATAAGACTGGAAAATCTTTTTATTTTTATATTTTTGTTGGCTTTCCTACTTTTATGGATTTTTAGGGGTATGCTTTCATTTTAATTGTGTCAGTAGACACCACTGATAAGGTAACAACATTGTAGATACTTTGTTGATCATCTCTGCATTATTAAGTGAATAGAAATACTTTTTCATGAAGACGTAACTGTGCGTTGTTAGTAGTTTTATGTGAATATGTCTTTTAATGTGTAATGGTGCTTTATGGATTGGAATTTGTAAATCTGGCTTCCTAATATACACTACAAATACCACCAAGATGTAGGTGAATTGTTTCTGATGTTTGATTACAGCATGTCAGATTTTTTAGCATTTGCACTTTATATATTTACTGATTCTACCCAGTTTATACATTTTGTAAATAAAATGATGGGAACATTTATGTAAGTAATAGATTACTAGGGTTTTTACTCTATTTTCCCTCCTTTTATACAGCCGTATACATATGTGTATATATTTATTAGTACAATTACTTAATGTCCTGGAGTGTTCAATTTAATACTGTGACAGCAAAAAATGTCCTCAGGAAAAAGTAATCAAAATATTTGATTAGAATACATTTCTATGTTTTTTTTAGTTGTCTTTACTAGGCTAGACTTTCAGTCCCTTTCATCTGTTGTGGTGTTGCTTGACTCAATGCTTTGTCTTGCGGTAACATGCTAACTGGTTTCTATGTTGGGAATTATTGAACCCTGGATTTGGCTGAGCATTAACAAAGCAAGGATACTGTGCAATATTTTTTGTTAAGAATATATAGATAGATGTCTATCACATAAACTAGTATATTCAAATGGATAAATAAAACCCCATGTAAGTCATATAATCTGACATTTGTGGCAGTGCAAAGTGTTCTATATATAACATTGTTTAAATGTATTTGCCAGTGGAGTTAATATTTCTTTCTGTTTTAAAATTCAGAAATTGTGGCCGATTTATCAAGTGTCTGTCCGACATGATCCGCTCAGCGGATCATGTCCGCCAGACATCACTGAATGCCGACAGCATACGCTGTCAGGATTTAACATTGCACAAGCAGTTCTGGTGAACTACTTGTGCAATGCCGCCCCCTGCAGATTCACGGCCAATCAGGCATTAGCAAGTTGTGTCAATCAACCCGATCGTATACAATCGGGCGGATTGATGTCTGCAGCCTCAGAGGCAGCGGACGAGTTAAGGAGCAGCGGTCTTAAGACCGCTGCTTCTTAACTGCTGTTTCCGGCGAGCCTAAACAGCTGCATTGGGGACGATTGACAGCTTGTTAAATCGGCCCCATTGTCTGTATAACTTGAGATTGCCACATTTATCTGGGAAACTTTTAAAGCAGTGTCACCAACTACAGCCAGAAAGCCACATGTTGCCCTCCAAGGGTTTTGTGTGGCCCTCCACACCATTGAGCTGAAAACAGACTTCAATAGTTTCTTGGCAACGAAAAAGCAGTTCCCTAATTGTCATTAGATCGTTAAGCATTTGTATTTGTACCAAATTTTGTAAATTTGAGCAGTATATATTAAAATCATTAATACCAACTAATTTCATGTTTGGGTGCTCCATCTTTAAAGGAACCTTAAATTTTATTTTCAATGTATCCATATAACACACTTTTATGAATTAAAGAGACATGTAGCAAAAAATGTAACACATGGGGGCTGCATTAATATCAGTTATTTGTAGAGTGTCAACAGATTCCGCAGCACTATAAACAAAGGTATGATTTGCAGGTAACATTTATAGGGAACAAGTGGGTAGAGGGCCCTGCCGAGAGTTGCACTGTAGTAAATCAGCTCTTATGCAGGTGATCTACAAACAGCTGGGCTCGTAGGTTACATGCTAAGGGGTTAAAGCAGATAACAAAGGAGGAGAGGAACAAGTTAGAAAAGGTTAGTGTATTTTGTATGCATCCCTGAACAGAAGAGTCTTTAAAGAGTGCTTGAAGCTTTCAAAACTAGAGGAGAGTCTTGTGGAGCGAGGCAGAGAGTTCCACAAAAAACATAAATTATGCTTACCGGATAATTTCCTTTCCTTCTGTAAGGGAGTCTACAGCTGCATTCCTTACTTGTTTGAATTACTGAACCTGGCCACCAGAAGGAGGCAGACACCCCAGCCAAAGGCCTAAATACCTCCCCCACTTCAATCATCCCCCAGTCATTCTGCAGAGGGAACAAGGAACAGTAGGATAAATATCAGGGTGAAAAAGGTGCCAGAAGAATAAATTAAATTTAGGGCCGCCCATCGGAGAACACAGGCGGGAGCTGTGGACTCTCCCTGTACAGAAGGAAAGGAAATTATTTGGTAAGCATAATTTATGTTTTAATACAGGGAGAGTCCACAGCTGCATTCCTTACTTGTGGGAGATTATACTCAAGCTCCAGAGGACACTGAATGCTAACAGGAGGGTAAAAAAGAGAGGCGGCCCCTAATCTGAGGGCACCACAGCCTGCAAAACCTTTCTCCCAAAGGCTACTTCAGCAGAAGCAAAAAGATCAAACTTGTAAAATTTGGAAAAAGTATGTAAGGAGCACCAGGTAGCCACCTTACAAATCTGATCCATAGACGCCTCATTTTTGAGGGCCCAAGAGGAAGCCACTGCTCTTGTAGAATGAGCCGTAATCCTCTGAGGAGGCTTAAGACCCGCTGACTCCTATGCTAAGCGGTTGATACTCCTCAACCAAAAAGATAAGGAAGTCGAAAAGGCCTTCTGACCCCTACGCTTCCCAGAAAAGAAAACAAACAGAAAAGAAGTTTGTCTATATTCCTTCGTAGCCTGAAGATAGATCTTCTTTTTTTTTTTTTTTTTTTTTTTTTTTTAAATAAATATTTTATTACATTTTCAGGAATGTTTCAGGAAAAGATAACAACTGTACGCCTGGGAGCGTACTACATTTCCAACAATACATAAACATATAAGCATGTAATTTTTAAGAAGAGAAAGTCAATATACACTCACATATCCAAACTCTCATCCAGCTACTTAGGAGAGTAAACTGAATCTATCCATATAGTCTTGAAAGGCGAGGGGAAGGGGAGGGGCAAGGAAAGGGAGGGCAAAGACTTGCACCATTTTTGGAAATGCCTAAATAGGGGTGGTAGGGTCAGTGCTAGTTTATCTCAAGTTTACCTGATATGGTGTGGCGCAAGAGGATCTTGCAGAAGGTGAGTGGAAACCATCTCAAGTCTCAATACTGGGGAGGCAGTAGGTATCGAATCCATCCCTCCAATCAGCCAAAATCATTTCAAATAGGTCCAACTTCCCTAATGTGTAAAAAACATTTTTCTCCATGGAGTATATATACGCCATGGTTGTAACCATTTCCGACCAGGAGGGAGAATTCACTCTTTTCCATGCTCTGGCGATGGAGAGTTTAACTGCAGAAAATAGGTATATGCAGAGAAGGCCCTGGTGTTTGGGCAATTTACAGGAGCCTAAGTGGAGCAAGGCCATCGCTGGAGTTCTAGGCAGGGTGATCCCTAGGCTGGAAAGTGTATTAAAGCATGTGTTCCAGAGAGGCTTAAGTTTGGGACAGCTCCACCAGATGTGGGTCATGTCCCCTATGTGTTCACAATCCCTCCAACATTTAGGGGAGGCAGTAGAAGAGCTTAGCTAACCTAGCCGGGACATAATACCAGTGCGTGAGGAGTTTAAAATAAGTTTTGTAAATGGTAACACAGTGCAGTGCTTTTTTTTGTTAGTAAGAGAGTACGCTGCCAGTCTCGGGTGGTTACCGAGATCTGTAACTTTTGCTCCCACTTCAAGATGTGCGTGGCCTTATCTACGGGTGGTGCTCCTTCTATTAGGTTATAGTGTAGTGACAGTGGTTTACTCAACCTGAACCCCTGTTGCCATATAGCTTCCCAAAGTGTAAGTTGACGGGAGGATGTGGGTTTAAATCCCCAATTGGAAAGTAAGCTTACTACTCTAGTATATTCAAATATCAAAAATGGTGGTACTTGTATCGAACCCTTGATTTGATCAAGTGTGACATAGGTGCCCTGTGAGACCGTGGAGCATGTCTGCAACCTTCTTGAAACCTAGTCGGGCACATGTTACTGCGTGGGAGTCAGGCAGGCCCGTGAGAAGACCTGAAATAGAAGTGATGGAGGATGGGTGAGGTGCTATCTGTTTGTAGTGTCTTATCTGTTCCCAGAGGTTAAGACATTCTCTGATGATAGGGTTAGCTACAGCTAAATTTCTTCAACAGTGTGGTGTAGTCCAGATTAGATCCCTCAAGGGTAAGTTAAAGGGCAAAGATGCCTGCTCAATATTCCTCCACTTACTATTGGAGTCCCTAACACCCCACTGAGAGATATGCGTGAGCATCGCTGCCTCTAAGTATCTAGAAATGGATGGGGAGGCAACCCCCCATGAATTCTAGGATACTGTAGTGTTTTGTGGGCGATACGGGGGCTTACCTTGCCAAATATACTTAGTACATTCACTCTGAAACTGCAAGAGCATATGTCTAGGCACCTTGATCGGAAGGCATCTTAACAGATATGTCATCTTGGGGAGGTAGCTCATTTTAAGGGCTGCAATGCGTTCTAGCCATGAAATGGATTTGAAGTGCCATTTCTGTCTTATGGATCTAAGCTCGGAAAGTAGGGGTTTGTAGTTATCATTGACTATTTGGGAGAGGTCACTAGACAGTTTGACCCCCAAGTGAGATATATGTCTTTAACTACGAAATTGTATCTATCATGTATGTATTTAGGGATATCCGCCGGGAGCCTGCTCGTATAAGTTTCAGATTTACTGTGGTTTAATTTATAGAAAGAAAGGCTGCCGAACATCTCCAAAATCTCCAAGAGTGTAGGGATTGTTTGTAATGGTTTGGTGGAAAAGATTGTAGTGTCATCGGCAAACAAGGCGACCTTATGCACCATGCCATGAAGCGTGACACCCTCAATCTTCTTATCCTCCCTAATGGCTGCTGCTAGTGGTTCTACCGCTAGCGCAAATAGTATGGGGAACAAGGGGCATCCTTGACGGGTGCCGTTTGAGATGGAAAAGGGTGTGGAGCTGAAACCCAAGCCCCGTACCGAGGCCGTGGGAGCAGAGTACAAGGCCCTAACTTGTTGAATTATTTGTGCCGGAAACTGAAAAATTTCCAGGACCTTCCACAAATACTCCCATCGGACTCGCCAGGGGTTTATTCAACCTCCTGGATTTTAGAAAAATGTTCAATAGTCTCCTGGTGTTGTCAGGGCCCTTCCTCCCTGGAATAAAGCCCACCTGATCCGGGTCAATTAGGTTGGGGAGTAACTTCGCTATCCTGCTTGCAATGATTTTTGAGTATATTTTAACATCCACATTAATTAGTGAGATGGGTCTGTAGTTTGTTGGGTTTTGGTATAGTTATGATAGAGGCCTCAAGGAACTCTCTCTGAAATTTACCCTCTTCCATAGCTAGAGTAAAGAATCTGGTGAGAAAGGGTGCGATCTCCTGTATGTATGCGTTGTAAAAAACTGTGGTGAACCCATTAGGGCTGGGGGCTTTGAAGGATCTTAGGTTTTTGATAACTTGTTTGACCTCTTGACACATAATAGGGCTATCTAAGGTTTCTTGTTGGGCTTCATTAAGAGTAGGGAGCTTCAAAGAGTGCAGGAAGGAAACTATAGCCTCCGAAGGGGCTGTCTGAACTGTCTCGTTATCTTGCATATTGTACAGGGCAGAATAGTATTCACTAAACTGTTGACCTATAAGGGAAGGGAGCCTAAAAGTCTGTTTACCGCGTTTAAGTTCATGAATACGGGAAGTCCCTGTGCGCTGTCTTAGTTTATTTGCAAGTATAGTGTCTGCTGTGTTACCCTTTGAGTACATAAGTTGTTTTAATTTAAACTGGTTAGTTTTGGGGGGGTTTAAATTCCAGCTGGATAATATGCCGTCTAAAGTCCTTAATTTCATCCCTGAGGTCCATAGAATCTGATGTACGCTGTTGGTATCTTCAATTTGCAGTGTGCCTGAGATAGGGGGAGGCCTGCCTTCTTCCTCAGAAAAGCCTGTTTTCGTATAAAAAGGCCTTGGATAGTAGCTGTAAACCCCCTCAAATCACATCATCACGGACCTGGGGGGTGTCATTTGTGCGTAGTGTAAATTGTACGTCTTTCCTAAGCTCTTCCCTAAAAGGGACATCCGATAAGATATGATGGGGCAACCTCCAGGACAACCTGGGCCTAGTTGCGTTTTTAGAGTGCAGATCCATAAGGATCTGATCATGATCTGACCACGAACAGATAGAGATGCCAGTGGAGTGTACTAGATCCAGTGTATCGAAATGGCAAAAAAATAGTCTAGTCTAGAGTAGGTGGCATGGGGATAGGAAAAGTGGATAAAGTCTATATCTAACGGGTGTAGAGACCTCCAGATATCATAGTAACCATACTGCACCATAAGTGCTCTAAACCTGCCGCTCATCAAATCAGGGGCAGTAGTCCTCATTCTAGTAGATGTAGATTTCCTATCAAGCCTGTTGTCCCACACCATATTCAGGTCACCTGCCAAAATCACCCTACCTTGTCTAATCTATTCTACTTTGCTTAAAACCTTCCACAAGCATCTAAGCTGGAGGGTATTCGGTAAGTAGGTGGAGACTAAGGTGTAAGTGACATGGTCTAAGTTGCAGATGAGCATAAGGAATCTAGCCTGGGGTCTATGACTATGTGAATTGGCTCAAAAGCCACCCTTTTATGCACCAATATGGCTACGCCTCTAGCTTTTTTAGAATAGGAGGCTGCTTCAAAGACAGGGAAATCTTGCGAAATGTAAGTGGGGGGGGGGGGCGTCCGCAATTAAATACATTTCTTGTAGAAATGCCACATCGGCCCTATGAAAGTGAAGAGATCTTGCCAGTAGGCTCCTCTTCCCTGTAGTGTTTAGGCCTCTAACGTTATGAGTAATAAACCTGAGGGAGAACTGTCAGGGTTTTTCCCTGCTTTGTTTGCCATGTGCTGCTGGCAGCCATTTTACTCACCTCTCTTCCTGACTATGGTGCATTGTGGGGGATGCTGCTCATTTCCTGCACTTCATTTTATGGCCAGACTGGTGTGCATCAACTGTGTGAAACAGGATGCAGTCTCAGAATTGTGATGTCATCACTTATTATTTAAAGGGCCTCTGTTCAGTATGCGTTGCCTTTGCGTTGTCTCAGACCTGTTTGTGAGAGTTCCTGTGTATTACCTGGCTGCCTGACGTCCTTCCTGGTTCCTGATCCCTGGCTTGTTCCTGACTCTGCTGTTTTCCTTGTTGCTGATTCCGGCTCGTCTGACTATTTGCTTTGGTTCCTGACTTGGCTCGTCTGACTATGTCTGACTCCTGGCTTGTTATTTGACTTGTGGGATTTTTATTATTTTGCTATTAATAAAGGTGTGATTATTTTTGCACTTTTTGTCTCAGTCTGATTCCTGGCACCCAGACATTAAGCAAAGGCCATGAATCCTGATGGTGCTAATAATCCACCTTTACCTGCCATCATTTCCAGGATGGATGTACAGGATCAACGCTTGGATCAATTTGCACTAGCCCTGCAAACCCTGCTGACTCTCACTGCACATTTGGACCAAAGTGTCCCGCAAGTTATGGCTGCTCCTTTTTCCACTGCTGCACCTATGCCTACCAGGAGCATGTGCGGTTCTGCACCTCTACCTCAGCGATATGGAGGTGATCCTATTCAGTGCAGAGTGTTTTTGAACCAGGTGGGCATTTACTTTGAGATGTTACCTCAGGCGTTTCCCTCTGACAGAGCTAAGGTGGGATTTCTCATCTCATTACTCTCTGACACAGCTCTTGCCTGGGCTAATCCCTTGTGGGAGACAAATAAACCTGTGATTTCAAATTACCCTGAATTTGTGGCCTCCTTTCGAAGGGTATTTGATGTTCCGGCTCGCTCCTCCTCTGCTGCTAAACGACTCATGTCCATTCAGCAAGGTACAAGATCTGTTGCTCAGTATGCTATTTAGTTCTGTATGCTTGCCGCAGAGGTAGGTTGGAACAATGAAGCCCTTGTTGCTGCCTTCTTTCATGGGCTCTCTGATGCGATTAAAGACAAAGTTACTACCAGAGATTTACCAGAGGATCTCGAGGCATTGGTGTCTTTTTTGATCCTAATTGACATCAGACTCAGAGAGAGCCCCTCTTTCAAGGAGTGCTTGCAGAAGCCTCCTGTTCTGTTGTCTCCTACGTGTTCGTTCCCACCCATGCCTCCCTTTCCTCCCATGCCTCCTGGTCCTGAGTAACCAGGTACTGCTGAGCCGATGCAGTTGGGATTCACGCGTCTCTCCACAGTGGAGAGGGCCTTTAGGAGAAGGGAGGGGCTCTGCCTCTATTGTGGGTTACATGGCCACCTTTTGAAGTCTTGTCCTACACGGAGGGGAAACGCTCACACCTAAGGTCCTGTTGGGGGCAGACCTTGGGTGGTTTATCCTCATCCCCGGAACCACTTAAGGAGAAACCTTTGGTCACGGTTGTCCTTTCCTGGGTGGACTCCTCCATAGTCACTCAGGCTCTTGTTGACTCTGGTGCTGCGGGCTATTTCATTGACAGTGCTTTTGTATCAAAGCACTCCATTCCTGTTTTGCCTTGGTCCGTTCCGCTTGCTATTGAGGATATTGATGGCAGGCCCCTTCAGCCCGCACTCGTTACTCTCAAAACTGCTCCGTTGTCCATGGCTGTTGGGGCTCTCCATTTTGAAACCCTCCAGTTTCAGGTGATAAACTCTCCGCATTTTCTGGTTGTTCTGGGTTATCCCTGGCTCCAAAAGCACAATCCCAGTTTCGACTGGCGCAGGTCCAAAATTTTGTCGTGGTCCCCGCAATGTATTTCCACTTGTCTTCGGAAACCAGTTAAAGTCTTGTGCACTTCTTCGGTATCTCAATTGCCAGAGGAGTACCTAGAGTTCCTAGACGTTTTTGACAAGGTGCGTGTCGGTACGTTGCCTCCTCACCGGTCATACAAATGTGCCATAGACCTGCAACCCGGAGCCATTCCTCCTCTGGGCCGGGTGTACCCTCTGTCTGTTGCAGAGAATTGTGCTATGGAGGAGTATGTTGTCGATGCTCTGTCACGGGGGATCATCCGCAAATCCTGCTCTCCTGCAGGGGCTGGCTTCTTCTTTGTGAAGAAAAAGGGTGGCGAGTTAAGACCATGCATTGATTATAGGGGGTCTTAATCGTCTTACCATTAAGAATGCTTAACCTATTCCGCTCATTACGGAACTCTTTGACCACCTCAAGGGAGCTACGGTCTTTACTAAACTTGATTTGAGAGGAGTGTACAATCTCGTTAGGATTAAGGAGGGCCACGAATGGAAAACAGCATTTAACACCAGGAGCGGGCATTATGAGTATCTTGTAATGCCCTTTGGCCTATTTAATGCCCCTGCTGTTTTTCAGGAATTTATTAATGATGTCCTACGAGATATGTTGCAACAGTGTGTTGTGGTGTACTTAGACGACATCCTCATACACTCACCCACACTTGAGGCTCATCGTTCTGATGTTACACGGGTTCTTCATAGACTACGTGAGAACGGCCTGTATTGTAAGCTCGAGAAATGTGAGTTCCATCAGACTCAAGTAACCTTCCTAGGTTATATTATCTCCGTTGCAGGGTTCTCCAGGGATCCTTACAAGTTATCTGCAGTGGCCTCGCCCAGTTGGTCTTCGGTCTATTCAACGTTTTTTGGGGTTCGCCAATTACTATAGAAAGTTTATTAAAAACTTTTCTTCCTTGGTCAAACCTATCCCAGACATGACCCGTAAAGAGAATGATCCACTCCATTGGTCACCTACTGCCATTAAGGCCTTTGATAGTCTTAAGACTGCCTTTGCTGCTGCTCCAGTTCTGGTTCATCCTAACCCTGTCCTGCCTTTCGTTCTTGAGGTCGATGCATCTGAGACTGGAGTAGGTGCCCTCTTGTCTCAACGTCCTACGCCTGACAGTTCCTTGCATCCGTGTGGTTTCTTCTCTAAGAAATTGTCTCCAGCAGAGTGCAATTATGAAATTGGTGACAGGGAATTACTGGCCATAATTTTGGCACTCAAGGAATGGAGGTATCTTCTCGAGGGTACTAGCGTGCCAGTGCTCATTCTTACTGACCACAAGAATTGAACTTATCTATTTGAAGCAAAACGTTTGTCACCCCGACAGGCCAGGTGGGCGTTATTTTTGTCTTGGTTTAATTATGTGGTCTCCTACATGACTGGTAGTAAGAATGTTAGGGCTGATGCCCTCTCTCGACAATTTTCGCCTCTGTCCAAGGAGGAGTCTGTACCTACTCCTGTTATACCTCCTGACCATATTTTGGCTACCATACGTACTAATTTGACTTCTCCCTTGGGGGAGGACATACTGGCTGCACAAACCAATGCACCTCCTGAGAAACCTAGTTGTAAACTTTTGCACACTAACCACTATACTAAAGCTGCAGGTCACCCAGGCAAGAACCAAATTATTTGGTCTGTCACTCGACAATTCTGGTGGTCAGGTCTTCGTTCTGATGTTGCTGCGTAGGTTAGAAAAACACAATAGATAGAGGCGCAAATGGTGCAGATCAATGGCGAATCTTGAAAGCTTCAAACAAGAGGTAAACACAGGGTACTCACTTGAAGAAAAGGCAATCAATCATGCCCATAGAGACATTCTGGATTTCTACAGCAGTCCAGCTAGCTGATCAGTGTCCAAAAAACAGCTCCAGGATACAGGAGGTCATCAGGCCCGGTGTACACACTAGTCAAATAGGTGTATAGGCAGGATACCAGGATCAGGGATTCGTGCCCTAAGTGTAGCGTAGCTCCAAGATATACTAAACACTCAGAGTTTGTATAAAAATAAAAGATTTATTTAAAATTGTAAAAAACACAACTCATATTTGTGCCAGTAAAAACTTGGACAAGTAGAGAAATAATGCAACGCGTTTCTCAGTAAAACTGTTTAATCAGACATGTCTCTCATATGTTTTTTAATCCTTATATAAGGCTACGCTACCAACTGATCCCATATTCCCACCCCCCCTCAATAAAGAACGAACAGCCAATAGAAACCCTAACTTTTCCACACACCCACCTTGCTGCATTATTGTTTGTAAAGTGAATAAATAACTTAGAGTATATGTATGACAATTTGTAAAAACAAAATGTATGCTTACCTGATAAATTCCTTTCTCCTGTAGTGTAGTCAGTCCACGGGTCATCCATTACTTATGGGATTATAACTCCTCCCTAACAGGAAGTGCAAGAGGATCACCCAAGCAGAGCTGCTATATAGCTCCTCCCCTCTACGTCATACCCAGTCATTCGACCGAAACCAAACGAGAAAGGAGAAACTATAGGGTGCAGTGGTGACTGGAGTTTAATTTAAAATTTAGACCTGCCATAAAAAACAGGGCGGGCCGTGGACTGACTACACTACAGGAGAAAGGAATTTATCAGGTAAGCATAAATTTTGTTTTCTCCTGTTAAGTGTAGTCAGTCCACGGGTCATCCATTACTTATGGGATACCAATACCAAAGCTAAAAGTACACGGATGACAGGAGGGACAGGCAGGATCTCTACACGGAAGGAACCACTGCCTGAAGAACCTTTCTCCCAAAAACAGCCTCCGAAGAAGCAAAAGTGTCAAATTTGTAAAATTTGGAAAAAGTGTGAAGTGAAGACCAAGTTGCAGCCTTGCAAATCTGTTCAACAGAGGCCTCACTTTTAAAGGCCCAAGTGGAAGCCACAGCTCTCGTAGAATGAGCTGTAATTCTTTCAGGAGGCTGCTGTCCAGCAGTCTCATAGGCTAAACGTATTATGCTACGAAGCCAGAAAGAGAGAGAGGTAGCAGAAGCTTTTTGACCTCTCCTCTGTCCAGAATAAACGACAAACAGGGAAGAAGTTTGGCGAAAATCTTTAGTTGCCTGTAAATAAAATTTCAGGGCACGAACTACATCCAGATTGTGTAGAAGTCGTTCCTTCTTTGAAGAAGGGTTAGGACACAACGATGGAACAACAATCTCTTGATTGATATTCCTATTAGTGACTACCTTAGGTAAGAACCCAGGTTTAGTACGTAGAACTACCTTGTCTGAATGAAAAATCAGATAAGGAGAATCACAATGTAAAGCCGATAACTCAGAGACTCTTCGAGCCGAGGAAATAGCCATTAAAAACAGAACTTTCCAAGATAACAGTTTGATATCAATGGAATGAAGGGGTTCAAACGGAACACCCTGTAAAATGTTAAGAACTAAGTTTAAGCTCCATGGCGGAGCAACAGTTTTAAACACAGGCTTAATCCTGGCCAAAGCCTGACAAAAAGCCTGAACGTCTGGAACCTCTGACAGACGTTTGTGTAGAAGGATGGACAGAGCTGAGATCTGTCCCTTTAAGGAACTAGCAGATAAACCCTTTTCTAAACCTTCTTGTAGAAAAGACAATATCCTAGGAATCCTAACCTTACTCCATGAGTAACTCTTGGATTCGCACCAATGTAAGTATTTACGCCATATTTTATGGTAAATGTTCCTGGTAACAGGTTTCCTAGCCTGTATTAAGGTATCAACTGACTCCGAAAATCCACGCTTTGATAAAATCAAGCGTTCAATCTCCATGCAGTCAGCCTCAGAGAAATTAGATTTTGATGTTTGAAAGGACCCTGAATTAGAAGGTCCTGTCTCAGAGGCAGAGACCAAGGTGGACAAGATGACATGTCCACTAGATCTGCATACTGGACCCGTAATACAGAAGCTTGGCGTTCTGGCGAGACGCCATGAGATCTAGATCTGGTTTGCCCCAACGCCGAAGTATTTGGGCAAAGACCTCCGGATGAAAATCCGCCTCCCAGTTCTCCACGCCTGGGATGTGGATCGCTGATAGGTGGCAAGAGTGAGACTCTGCCCAGTGAATTATCTTTGAGACTTCCATCATCGCTAGGGAACTCCTTGTCCCTCCTTGATGGTTTATGTAAGCCACAGTCGTGATGTTGTCCGACTGAAACCTGATGAACCTCAGAGTTGCTAGCTGAGGCCAAGCTAGAAGGGCATTGAAAACTGCTCTTAATTTGAGAATGTTTATGGGAAGGAGACTCTCCTCCTGAGTCCATGATCCCTGAGTCTTCAGGGAATTCCAGACAGCGCCCCAACCTAGCAGGCTGGCGTCTGTTGTTACAATCGTCCAATCTGGTCTACTGAAGGGCATCCCCTTGGACAGATGTGGCCGAGAGAGCCACCATAGAAGAGAATTTCTGGTCTCTCGATCCAGATTCAGCATAGGGGACAAATCTGAGTAATCCCCATTCCACTGACTTAGCATGCACAATTGCAGTGGTCTGAGATGCAGGCGTGCAAAGGGAACTATGTCCATTGCCGCTACCATTAAGCCGATTACCTCCATGCATTGAGCCACTGACGGGTGTGGAATGGAATGAAGGACACGGCAAGCATTTAGGAGTTTTGTTAACCTGTCCTCTGTCAGGTAAATTTTCATTTCTACCGAATCTATAAGAGTCCTAAGAAGGGAACTCTTGTGAGTGGCAATAGAGAACTCTTTTCTTCGTTCACCTTCCACCCATGTGACCTTAGAAATGCCAGTACTAACTCTGTATGAGACTTGGCAGCTTGGAAACTTGACGCTTGTATCAGAATGTCGTCTAGGTACGGAGCTACCGATATTCCTCGCGGTCTTAGTACCGCCAGAAGAGAACCCAGAACCTTTGTGAAGATTCTTGGAGCAGTAGCTAACCCGAAGGGAAGAGCTACAAACTGGTAATGCCTGTCCAGGAAGGCAAACCTTAGGTACCGGTAATGATCTTTGTGAATCGGTATGTGAAGGTAGGCATCCTTTAAATCCACTGTGGTCATGTACTGACCCTTTTGGATCATGGGTAAGATTGTCCGAATAGTTTCCATTTTGAACGATGGAACTCTTAGGAATTTGTTTAGGATCTTTAAATCCAAGATTGGTCTGAAGGTTCCCTCTTTCTTGGGAACCACAAACAGATTTGAGTAAAACCCTTGTCCGTGTTCCGACCGCGGAACCGGGTGGATCACTCCCATTAGTAAAAGATCTTGTACACAGCGTAGAAATGCCTCTTTCTTTATCTGGTTTGTTGACAACCTTGAAAGATGAAATCTCCCTTTTGGGGGAGAAGCTTTGAAGTCCAGAAGATATCCCTGAGATATGATCTCTAACGCCCAGGGATCCTGGACATCTCTTGCCCAAGCCTGGGCGAAGAGAGAAAGTCTGCCCCCCACTAGATCCGCTTCCGGATAGGGGGCCCTCACTTCATGCTGTCTTAGGGGCAGCAGCAGGCTTTCTGGCCTGCTTGCCCTTGTTCCAGGTCTGGTTAGGCTTCCAGCCCTGTCTGTAGCGAGCAACGGTTCCTTCCTGTTTTGGAGCGGAGGAAGTTGATGCTGCTCCTGCCTTGAAGTTACGAAAGGCACGAAAATTAGACTGTCTAGACCTTGGTTTGGCTCTGTCTTGAGGCAGGGCATGGCCCTTACCTCCAGTAATGTCAGCGATAATTTCTTTCAAACCGGGCCCGAATAGTGTCTGCTAAATATAAGTATATAAAGAGCAGCGCCAGGTATTATTCCCCAAAGCTCCCTCACAGGTAATTTTCCCTATAATTACCGTAAATTAATACACAATAACAAAGATCAATAGTAGTTTGGGAGCGCTAAAAGCTAAATGAGAAAAGTCTGGAAACTGATATACAATTTATCAAAAATATATTTATTAAAATAATATAAAACATGTATATAACTTTTAGAATAGATTGTGGGACGTCTCCCTTTGTAGTTTAAGAACAAGTAAAATTTACTGCATAAAAAGAACACTTTTGTATATTTCTCTAAAAGATTCCACCTAGGTTTTTCATTTTCACCCTAAATCAATTATCTTTAATTTCCACCTTAATTCTGATACTGAGTGGCCGTAAGAAATTTCTCAGATATTATATTGTTTCCCACTTTTGTATTGTTACTTTGTATCAGATGGAAACAATTTACATTTCATAGTCCAATAAATTGTTATTTCAGTTGTTAACTTTTTGTAGCAATGTCTTTTGGTGTATAATATATAAACAGAGTTGTCTGTACTCAGTAAAAATTGATATTTTTTGGTAGGGCTTACCGGCTCTTCTGACACGTCTGTGTCTGATGGTATCTTGGTCTCTCTTACCGGTTTTTTCTTTTGTGTCTCTCCTCCCTGTATAATGTAGGTATCTCCGATGTCGAGAATAGAAACCTAGACCACGCTCCTGCGTGTATGGGTTTCCTTCTCTACCGGTTTGAAGCGAATTTGGCCTCTATGTTCAGGATCTCGTTTTTCCCCAGGCGGCTTCTTGATACAGGTGTTTGTCGTGCACGTCTCAGCGTGTAGATGTAATCTTGGACTTGTAATACAAACGGCCGTTTGTTTTTTGAACTTTCTTTTCCTCTACTTCCTTCGATAGGGGATAGGTAAAGTTGTTAGTCCAATAATTAGAAGGCAGGTAATAGCAGGTAACGTCTACGCGTTTCGCCAGCAGGCTTTGTCAAGACGGATAGTGTTTGTTCTGAGCCCGGCAGTTTAAAAAGCCCTCTTTTCTTTTTGATTGGTTGGTTGTTCCTTTAATTTGATAGGTGTGATTTTTAAGGTGGATTTAAATAAGGTGGAATCTTTCCGGATCTGTATCTCTTACATCTGATAATTCCTATGCGTCTTTGGATAGGTGTGATTTTTAAGGTGGATTTCTTTAGTATAAATAAGGTGGAATCTTTCCAGGTCTTTATCGTTTACTTCATCAATTTTTACTGAGTACAGACAACTCTGTTTATATATTATACACCAAAAGACATTGCTACAAAAAGTTAACAACTGAAATAACAATTTATTGGACTATGAAATGTAAATTGTTTCCATCTGATACAAAGTAACAATACAAAAGTGGGAAACAATATAATATCTGAGAAATTTCTTACGGCCACTCAGTATCAGAATTAAGGTGGAAATTAAAGATAATTGATTTAGGGTGAAAATGAAAAACCTAGTTGGAATCTTTTAGAGAAATATACAAAAGTGTTCTTTTTATGCAGTAAATTTTACTTGTTCTTAAACTACAAAGGGAGACGTCCCACAATCTATTCTAAAAGTTATATACATGTTTTATATTATTTTAATAAATATATTTTTGATAAATTGTATATCAGTTTCCAGACTTTTCTCATTTAGCTTTTAGCGCTCCCAAACTACTATTGATCTTTGTTATTGTGCCGAATAGTGTCTGCCCCTTGAAAGGTATGTTAAGCAATTTAGATTTAGAAGTCACATCAGCTGACCAGGATTTAAGCCACAGCGCTCTGCGCGCCTGAATGGCGAATCCGGAGTTCTTAGCCGTAAGTTTAGTTAAATGTACTACGGCATCCGAAATAAATGAATTAGCTAGCTTAAGGACTCTAAGCTTGTCTGTAATCTCATCCAGCGTAGCTGAGCTAATGGTCTCTTCCAGAGACTCAAACCAGAATGCCGCCGCAGCCGTGACAGGCGCAATGCATGCAAGGGGTTGCAATATAAAACCTTGTTGAACAAACATTTTCTTAAGGTAACCCTCTAACTTTTTATCCATTGGATCTGAAAAAGCACAGCTATCCTCCACCGGGATAGTGGTACGCTTAGCTAAAGTAGAAACTGCTCCCTCCACCTTAGGGACCGTCTGCCATAAGTCCCGTGTGGTGGCGTCTATTGGAAACATTTTTCTAAATATAGGAGGGGGTGAGAAAGGCACACCGGGTCTATCCCACTCCTTGTTAACAATTTCTGTAAGTCTTTTAGGTATAGGAAAAACGTCAGTACACGTTGGTACCGCAAAATATTTATCCAGCCTACATATTTTCTCTGGGATTGCAACCGTTTTACAATCATTCAGAGCCGCTAACACCTCCCCTAATAACACACGGAGGTTCTCAAGCTTAAATTTGAAATTTGAAATGTCTGAATCCAGCTTATTTGGATCAGATCCGTCACCCACAGAATGAAGCTCTCCGTCTTCATGTTCTGCAAATTGTGACGCAGTATCAGACATGGCCCTAGTATTATCAGCGCACTCTGTTCTCACCCCAGAGTGGTCGCGTTTACCCCTAAGTTCTGGCAACTTAGATAAAACTTCAGTCATAACATTAGCCATGTCTTGCAAAGTGATTTGTAATGGCCGCCCTGATGTACTTGGCGCCACAATATCACGCACCTCCTGAGCGGGAGATGCAGGTACTGACACGTGAGGAAAGTTAGTCGGCATAACTTCCCCCTCGTTGTCTGGTGAATTTTTCTTAACATGTACAGATTGGCTTTTATTTAAAGTAGCATCAATGCAATTAGTACATAAATTTCTATTGGGCTCCACATTGGCCTTTGAACATATTGCACAAAGAGATTCCTCTGTGTCAGACATGTTTAAACAAACTAGCAATTAGACTAGCAAGCTTGGAAAATACTTTTCAAATGAATTTACAAGCAATATAAAAAACGTTACTGTGCCTTTAAGAAGCACACAAAAACTGTCACAGTTGAGATAACAATGAACCGGATTAGTTATAGCAACCAAATTTTCACATTAAATGCATTAATTTAGCAAAGGATTGCACCCACTAGCAAATGGATGATTAACCCCTTAATACCAAAAAACGGATAACAAATAAAAATATATACGTTTTTATCACAGTCAAGCACAGTCTCACAGGTCTGCTGTGAGTGATTACCTCCCTCAAACTAGTTTTGGAGACCCCTGAGCTCTGTAGAGACGTCCTGGATCATGCAGGGAGAACAAGGAATACTTGTGACTGAATTTCTACTGCGCAGTAAAGCGCCAAAATAGGCCCCTCCCACTCATAATACAACAGTGGGAAAGCTCAGTAAACTGATTTTATTCAAAATAAACGACAGCCAAGTGGAAAAATAATGCCCATAAAATTTTTCACCAAGTACCTCAGAGAGAAAACGATTAACATGCCAGTAAACGTTTTAAATATAAATATATGAAATGTTATTAAAAAGCCTGTTGCTAGTCGCTTTCACTGCAGAAAGGCTATAAGTTATATGTATACAGTATTTTCTTAGTGAAGTGCCATTCCCCAGAAATACTTCAGTGCCAACATACATACATATCAGCCTGATACCAGTTGCTACTACTGCATTTAAGGCTGTACTTACATTATATCGGTATTAGCAGTATTTTCTCAGTCAATTCCATTCCTTAGAAAATAATATACTGCAACATACCTCTTTGCAGGTGAACCCTGCCCGCTGTCCCCTGTTCTGAAGTTACCTCGCTCCTCAGAATGGCCGAGAACAGCAAATGGATCTTAGTTACGTCCGCTAAGATCATACACAAAGCTCAGGTAGATTCTTCTTCTAATACTGCCTGAGAAAAAAACAACACACTCCGGTGCTGTTTAAAATAACAAACTTTTGATTGAAGAAATAAAAACTAAGTTTAATAACCACAGTCCTCTCACACATCCTATCTATTAGTTAGGTGCAAGAGAATGACTGGGTATGACGTAGAGGGGAGGAGCTATATAGCAGCTCTGCTTGGGTGATCCTCTTGCACTTCCTGTTAGGGAGGAGTTATAATCCCATAAGTAATGGATGACCCGTGGACTGACTACACTTAACAGGAGAAAAGGTAATTGTTACCCCTGCAGTGTCCTCCAACACTATGTGAAATATCAACCTTTTCGCCGTATTAGTGATAGTATATCGAGTTGTTTTTATTAAGATCTACAGAAATTTCCATTACTCGTAAATTCTACTTCCTGATTGGTGAGTCTGTCAGTCAAATTCATAAAGAAGTTATACGGGCTTCTAAATGGGTCACCCTGAAAGATTATGATGTCAGTAAGATAGACTGTTCCATACACCAATCACATCAGTCGGTGCTACAATTTGACAGCCACTACTCAGGTCCAATATGCGGGACAACACCCGATATTAGACCAATGGTTGCATCAAGTGAGATGTGAACAGTGGGGGAAAAGCTATCTCTGACGATTACCCAAATAAAAAATATGATTGGTGGTAGTTAGAGGTGACGAAATTTTCGTCACGTAGTTACCAATAAACAAAATAAGAGATTGTTGTTAATAGCGTTATATCTGCAACATTTCTTGTTAGATAAAGATGCGATCCTGCTGTTTTTTGGCATATCATATTGCCATAGTTAAAGAATTTTTTACATATATATATGTGTGTAAAGCTATAGTGTGCACAGACTGTATTTATTTAAATTTTCTAACAACGACATTGGGAATAAATAATTATGTGACAGGATCATTAGATCCAAAAAACGGCATTAGTTCCAAAAAACGGCATTAGTTCCATAGTGCTGAGTAAATTGTGCAAAAATCTCACTTATAGTGGTGAATATAAATTAATTTTCTTAGTGATGGCATGATATCTATGCCCAAAATAATATAAAAGAGTATATATAAATGAGATATCTTGTATATATGCCTAATAATGTGAACTATAATATATACACACACATGTATATACACTAATGATGATAAAATATCATCTTATGAAGTGACAGCTATGTGACAAGTAATAAATGATCAAACAACTTATATGTATATATTATGTGTCTTGGCAAATAGACAATATGATATATAGTGTGTGAAATTCATTAATAAATAAATAAGAAGTCAGTTCCAATCCTATATAGTGTATAATAGTGATACATAATATATCTTTCAAAAGGGGTGTGAGGGAATAAAATACGAGTAAATACAGTATGCAGATGCATTAAAGGCTAAATATGTGTGTACACATACAGATATACGAACCTGGATGTGTAAATCCACATATGGTGGGCCTAAATATATAGATAAATCCACAAACGTGGCAGGTAAATGGAAATGCTCATATTCTAACCAACACTGAAGTGAGGAGACTGCATTAACAATAAATTATATAAAATGTGTACAGATAAATGAAAATATAATATTCTCAAATTTGTTGGATACTCAATGCAGCAACCTGGGCTCATGCACACTCTGGTGTACATAACATACACATAAGCACGTATGCATACACATATATACACACACATATACATATATATATAAATATAAATATATAAATACATACACACATAAGATATAATCAAGAGAGATAGTAGTTCCCTATATATACTACATTGGTAACTCTATAACAAATTATTTCATGTATGAATAGTAAGTCTATTATCTACAACCTTCAAATACAATAATACAAAAGCAGCGGAATCTATGACTTCATTGAGTCCCCTTGGAAAAAAGAGTTTGAAATTTGAAAATCCAATAGGTCTCCCTTTGTCTAAGTTGTGTGAATCTATTGTAGCGATGACTGCTAGGGATACTTTCTATTGGGGTAATCTTGAACTGGCATTTCCCTAAGGTATGCTTTGGACAACAATGTCTTGAGACGCTGTGTTTTGGAGATTTTTTTAGCACATTCCTCAGGTGTTCAACCCATCTTACTCTGACCTTTCTGCAAGTCTATCTTACTGACATCATAATCTTTCAGGGTGACCCATTTAGAAGCCCGTATAACTTCTTTATCTATTGTGTTTTTCTAACAGATTGCCTTCTCCTGAATGAAGTTAGAGAGCTGCCTACTGAACACTTTTTCATCACGTCCATATCCATTTTTTCTGGGGAACTTTCACCAAGCTGAATACCTGGACTTTTACCTGCATGTATGGTCTGATGGTAATATCCCACTTATTGTGGTATTTTGAGACAGATTGTCCTTATATCTTTACATTGCTCATTTGCATTGTGTATTATTTATCTTTAATTGATATTCATTTAATTCACTTAGGATCCATTTCATCGTATATAAATACTTTGATGTGCATATTATATAGCGCCTCCTAGAGGATATCAGGGAGCATATGATCATTTGTTTGCTTTGATTTCTTCATTTATTGCTGCGTATGTTGCCTCCTGCTCAGTTTGTGCACAGAATAAGACTCCTCAACGTCTTCCTGTGGGTCTTCAACCTATTGCTAATGGTGAGCGTCCTTGGACACATCTTTCCATGGACTTCATTGTCGAGCTCCCTGTTTCCAATGGCAATACTGTTATCCTTATGGTGGTTGACCGTTTTTCTAAAATGTCACATTGCATTTCCTTGATTAAGCTGCCTACCGCTCAGAAGCTTGCTTCAATTTTTGGCCGGTAGGTCTTCCGTTTACATGGGTTACCCAAGGAGATAGTGTCGGACCGGGGTAGCCAGTTTGTCTCCAGATTTTGGCGTTCCTTTTGTGCTCAAATGGGGATCCAGCTTTCCTTGTCCTCAGCATATCACCCTCAATCCAATGGGGCTGTGGAACGGTCTAATCAAGCTCTGGAACAGTTCCTCCGTTGCTATGCCTCAGATCACCACAATAATTGGTCTAAACTGTTACCTTGGGCAGAGTTTGCTCGTAATAGTGCTATTAATGCTTCCCCCAAGTTATCCCTGTTCATGGCGAATTATGGGTTTCAACCATCCTTGTTGCCCGATTCATTCATGTCTCAGGGTATTCCGGCTTTGGAGGAGCATCTCTGGCAACTCCATTCCACGTGGGTGAAGATTCAGGATTGCCTTCATCGTTCTATGCAGCGCCAAAAATTCCCCGCTGATCGTAGGCGTCTGTCCGCGCCTTCCTACCAGGTTGGTGAGAGAGTTTGGCTGTCCTCCCGCAACTTGAACCTTCGTGTGCCTTCCAACAAATTGGCTCCCCGTTATGTTGGTCCTTTTCGAATACTCGGACGGGTTAATCCTGTGGCCTATGCTCTTGACCTTCCTCCTGCTATGCGCATCTCCAATGGTTTTTCATGTCTCCCTCTTGAAACCATTGGTTTGTAATCGGTTTACCACTGTGTTGCCTCGTCGCCGTCATACCTTTGTTGACAACCATGAGGAGTATGAGGTCAGCAGCATTATTGACTCTTGTATGTCCAGAGGCTGTGTACAGTATTTGGTTCACTGGAGGGGCTACGGTCCGGAGGAGCGTTCTTGGGTTCCCTCCTCTGATGTTCATGCTCCCGCCCTCCTCCGTGCCTTCCATGCTCGTTTCCCCAATAAGCCTTTTGTCCTCCCGCGTTGAGGGGAGGGTACTGTCAGGGTTTTTCCCTGTTTTGTTTGCCATGTGCTGCTGGCAGCCATTTTACTCACCTCTCTTTCTGACTATGGTGCATTGTGGGGGATGCTGCTCATTTCCTGCACTTCCTTTTATGGCCAGACTGGTGTGCATCATCCGAGTGATGTCATCACTTATTATTTAAAGGGCCTCTGTTCAGTATGCTTTGCCTTGTCTCAAACCTGTTTGTGAGCGTTCCTGTGTATTACCTGGCTGCCTGACGTCCTTCCTGGTTCCTGATCCCTGGCTTGTTCCTGACTCTGCTGTTTTCCTTGTGGCTGATTCCAGCTCGTCTGACTATTCGCTTTGGCTCCTGACTCGGCTCGTCTGACTATCAGCTCTGGTTTTGACTTCTGGCTTGTTATTTGACTTGTGGACTTTTTATTATTTTGCTATTAATAAAGGTGTGATTATTTTTGCACTTCGCGTCTCAGTCTGATTCCTGGCACCCTGACAAGAACATATATGTATCTGTGCCCTAAATCTCCTACAGGTTAAGTTGGTGTCTGAGGGGGAGTGGTAGGGGTAAGGGTAGAGGAGGGTAGGGGAATAGAAAGTTGGTGGAAGTAGTCATCCTATGTGGAGCCCTAGTGCTTTCCTGGCACACCAAACAGCACCCCATCCTGCTAGACTTGCATCTGTAGTCACAATCTTCTAGGATGGTCTCAAAAAGGACAGGTAATCTAGACAGAGCCACCAAGAGAGCAATTCTCTCGACTGGTTGTCCAGAGAAATCTGTTGCGACAGATCCGAGTGGACGCCGTTCCACTGACTCAGCATGCACAGCTGAAGAGGTCTGAGATGGAATCTGGCGAATGAAATGATGTCTATGCTGGACACCATGAGCCCAATTACCTCCATACACCGGGCCACAGAGGGCCTTAAGGAGGTCTATAGGGCAAGACAATTGGAAGTTATTTTGTAACGTCTCTGGTCTGTAACAAATATCCTCATGGATATGGAGTCTATTATCGTACCCAACAATTCTACCCTGGTACTGGGAACAAGAGAACTCTTTTCTAAGTTTATCTTCCATCCATGAGATCGAAGAAGTAGAAGATCCTTTGAATGGTCCTCTTCCAGCCGACAGGATGGTGCCTGAACCAGGATGTCGTCTAAGTATGGCGCTACTGCTATACCTCTGGTTCTTGCCACTGCAAGTAGAGCTTCAAGAACCTTCGTAAAGACTCTTGGGGCAGTAGCTAGACCAAATGGAAGTGCTGGTTCAGGAACGCGAATCTTAGAAACTTGAAGTGTTCCTTTTGGATGGGAACGTGAAGGTAAGCATCCTTCAAGTCTATTGTAGTCATGAACTGTCCTTCCTGCACTAGGGGCAGAATGGACCTTATCATCTCCATCTTGAACGATGGGACCGACAGGAACTTGTTAAAGCATTTCAGGTCCAGAATCGGGTGAAAAGTTCCCTCCTTCTTTGGGACCAAAAAAGGTTTGAGTAGTATCCCATACCTCTCTCTGCTAGAGGTACCGGTACAATTACTCCCAGGGAGGAGAGATCCCTCACGCACCCTAGAAAGGCCTCTCGCTTTTCTGGCCTGGAAGACAGGTTTGACAAGAGGAATCTGCCTCTGGGTGGATGAGTTTTGAAACCTATCCTGTATCATCAAGCGATGACCTCCATGACCCAAGGGTCTTGCACGTCCCCAAGCCCAGCCTCCAAAAAGAGTGATAGTCTGCCCCCTACACGATTCAGAGATGGATCTGGGGCCGCCCCTTAATGCCAACATTGACTCAGCGGGCTTCTTGTTCTGCTTGGATTTATTCCAAGACTGTTTCGGTTTCCAAGTTCCCTTGGACTGTTCAGGTTTCGCCAAGGGATGCTGGCATTGGGATTTATCCGAACAAAAGTTAGGACCTTGTCCTTTAGGTTTGTTCTTCTTATCCTGCGGTAAAAAGGCACCTTTGCCTCCAGTGACCGTGGATATGATTGAGTCAAGGCCTGGACCAAAAAGAATCTTCCCTTTAAATGGAAAGGAAAGAAGTCTAGACTTTGAAGTCATGTTTGCAGACCAAGACTTCAGCCAGTGTGCTCTACGGGCTAGCACAGAAAAACCTGATGTCTTGGCATTCAGGCGAATAATCTGCATATTTGCATCACAAATAAAAGAATTAGCTACCCTCAAGGCCTTAATTCTTTCCTGAATCACCTCAAGGGGACCTTCCCTCTCGATCAATTTAGATAAAAAATCGCACCAATAGGAAGTGGCTCCAGCCACTGCAGCAACCGCCGCTACCGGTTGAAACAAATATCCGTGTGCTGAAACATCTTTCTCAACAGAGTTTTTTACTTTTTATCCATGGGCTCCTTATATGACGAACTATCCTCCAGCGGGACAGTAGTGCATTTAGCAAGAGTGGAAATAGCGCCATCCACCTTAGAGATGGAACCCCACAACTCCAATTGAGAGTCTGGGAACGGGAACATTTTATTAAAGGAAGACGAAGGGGAAAAAGAAGAACCAAGTCTCTCACATTCGTTCTTAATAATATTCTCCATCTTTACGGGAACCGGGAAGGTCTGTGACACCACCCTATCCTTGCAGACCGTATCTAGTTTAGGAATACAAGGCTCCTCAGGTAATTTAGGTTCTGGAACCTCTAAAGTAGCCAAAACTTCCTTTAACAAGAAGCGTGTTTGATCCTAAATCTAAAGTCTGGAACCGGAGGCCTAGAGGCAGAAGATTCCATCCCACAAAGAGCATCCTCTGAAGTATCAGAGGCATCCTCATCAGCGGATAATCTTGAATCAGAGAAATCCAACAAAATAGTAGATGACCCCTGGGAGGGATAGAAATATTTGACCTTTCGCTTGCGCTTAGCAGGGCGAGGTAAAGCTCTGAAGGCCGCAGACACTGCCATTTGTAGCTGTTTAGTAAAGTCTGGCGGCAAAAGGGCCCCTCCAGAAGGAGGATTAGCAGTGCAATGGGAAGCTGCATGTGTAATAGAAGATGACTGCAGGGAACACACCTCACGGGACTGAGACTCCTCAGAGGTGGATGGCTCAGTGGTACCAAACATCTTAGTTTTCTTAGATATAATTACTTTATCAAGGCATGTGGAACATAAATGAGCAGGCGGATATACCGTAGCCTCCTCACAATATAGACAGGTATTAGACTTAGTTAAAGAGAGAGTACCATCTAACGTATCAGAGTCCTCCATAGCTTGCGCTTTTAAGATTAACTATAGAAAAAGATAAATGGCACCTTTATACCCCCAATGGCTGGGGCACTCACCACCTCCTATGACTCAGGCCCCACAGAGAAACTGCTTTGTCTCCTGTAAATCGCACGGTCAGGAAAGAGAAAATTAGTGTGACCACACTCGGTCACGTGGTGCGCCATGCAGGACCGCCCCGGCTACAGGAAAAAGCGTGACAAACTTAACAGGTTGTGCAGCAATCCAAAATGGAACTAAAACCTGAACATCTGCCTGAGCCTCATCTCACACATGTCGTAGCATAATACATAATAAAGTAAATTATGTGATAAATCCCCCCTGTTCAATAATCCCCTTCCGGAGATATTAACCTTTGATTCCATACAGATAAAAGGAGTCACACTGTGACCCTATCTTCTTGCGTTATCATATGAGTATAAAAATTAAATGATCTTACCGGAATCTCTGCCGTGGAACAGGCACACAGCCTCTCAAGTTTGACAGTCTTGTAGCATCGCTCCTGACATGGACTTGAGTGATAGAAGCAGGCAGTGAAACTCGTCAACACTGATTGCTTAGGAGTTGTTAATACGAGTCTGGATGGGTTCGCAGAAACACTCTCCCTGCATCTCCAGACCCTAATATTCGTCAATGCTCTCACTAAGAGGCTGACAAGACTACTTAAAACTTCAATCCTATTCCGAAGGGTACTACCCTCCATAAGGAACTACTCCATATCTTCTGACACTTCTCTGCCAACCTCATGTGATGAAAGGCAAAGAATGACTGGGATATGAAGGAAGTGGGGGAGGTATTTAAAGGGACACTGAACCCAATTTTTTTCTTTTGGGATTTAGATAGAGTATGCAATTTTAAGCAACTTTCTACTTTACTCATATTATCATTTTTTCTTCATTCTCTTGCTATTTTTATTTGAAAAAGAAGACATCTAAGCTTTTTTGGTTCAGTCTCTGGACAGCAGTTTTTTATTGGCCAGGACAACCCAGGTTGTTCACCAAAAATGGGCCGGCATCTAAACTTAAATTCTTGCATTTCAAATAAAGATACCAAGAGAATGAAGACAATTTGATAATAGGAGTAAATTAGAAAGTTGCTTAAAATGTCATGCTCTATCTAAATCACAAAAGAAAAAAATTGGGTTCAGTGTCCCTTTAAGTATTTGACTGGGGTGTCTTTGCCTCCTCCTGGTGGCCAGGTTCTGTATTTCCCACAAGTAAGGAATGAAGCCATGGAGTCTCCTCATATTAAGAAGGAAATCCAGTTTTATAAATAAGATAAGTTGCAGCCTTTTTCTTCTTATGAAAATTAATATCCAGCACTGTTTTTCTTGATTTCAGATGAAAATCTGGCCAAAACAGAAAACAAGCTTTTCTTTATTTTTGAGAGATTCAATAACTTTAACAAGATTGTTGTGGCAAGATCTATTTTCTAATTATTCAGCTTTTCTTGAAGGACGGCAATCTCCTTCTAAGCCTTTAGAGGGATATGGAAGTAACGTGCTGGGTGTCTTCTACATAGACATTCCCACCTGTTTCAGTTGGTAATACTGGCGTATCTCACTAGTGTGCCCATTCCAGCTTGCAGAGTCGCCATTATTGGTAGAATTCAATTTCTGAAGTAAAGTCTGAGAGATATCTTGTCCAGTCTCTATCAGGAGGGGTTCAGAATGTATTTCTGCAAAGTGTCTGTTTCTTATTTGTTTGTTTTTATTTTGCAGCCATTGTAGTAGAAGCTGACTGAGGGAGACCTTCTTAAAGTATTTATCAACTTTCATAGAGAATAATGGATTTAAAAGAGAAAATATAGCTGGTATATAATATAATCAGAAAGCACAGAAACAAAGTAGGACAAACAGACTATAGGTACTCTAAAATAAGATGGTGTTATCTGGGCTGGCCCAATCAGTAGATTCTGCAGAACAGTTAAGGATGGAGCCTCCAATCAAGTATATCTTAAAACAATAAGGCAGAAGTTAAGGGCAAAACATTTCAATATATTCCTGTCAGCAAACGGTTTGATACAGTCTCTCCAAGGTAAATTGACATATTTGTAGAGTTAAATGATCACAGTATAGGTATACACATGGCCGTCGTTTTGCCACAAAGCAGAAAACCTTCCCCTAAATGACTATCACCTAGATTACGAGTTTTGCGCTAAACAGGGTGTGAAACGAACACCAAAAAAACATAATTTATGCTTACCTGATAAATTTATTTCTCTTGTGGTGTATCCAGTCCACGGATCATCCATTACTTGTGGGATATTCTCCTTCCCAACAGGAAGTTGCAAGAGGATCACCCACAGCAGAGCTGCTATATAGCTCCTCCCCTAACTGCCATATCCAGTCATTCGACCGAAACAAGCCGAGAAAGGAGAAACCATAGGGTGCAGTGGTGACTGTAATTTAAATTAAAATTTAGACCTGCCTTAAAAAGACAGGGCGGGCCGTGGACTGGATACACCACAAGAGAAATAAATTTATCAGGTAAGCATAAATTATGTTTTCTCTTGTAAGGTGTATCCAGTCCACGGATCATCCATTACTTGTGGGATACCAATACCAAAGCTAAAGTACACGGATGAAGGGAGGGACAAGGCAGGCTTAAATGGAAGGAACCACTGCCTGTAGAACCTTTTTCCCAAAAATAGCCTCCGAAGAAGCAAAAGTATCAAATTTGTAAAATTTTGAAAAGGTATGAAGCGAAGACCAAGTCGCCGCCTTGCAAATCTGTTCAACAGAAGCCTCATTTTTAAAGGCCCAGGTGGAAGCCACAGCTCTAGTAGAATGAGCTGTAATGCTTTCAGGGGGCTGCTATCCAGCAGTCTCATAGGCTAAGCGTATTACGCTCTGAAGCCAAAAAGAAAGAGAGGTTGCCGAAGCTTTTTGACCTCTCCTCTGTCCAGAGTAAACAACAAACAGTGTAGATGTTTGGCGAAAATCTTTAGTAGCTTGTAAGTAAAACTTTAAAGCACGGACCACGTCCAGATTATGTAAAAGGCGTTCCTTCTTTGAAGAAGGATTAGGACACAATGATGGAACAACAATCTCTTGATTGATATTCTTGTTAGAAACTACCTTAGGTAAAAACCCAGGTTTTGTACGCAGAACTACTTTATCTGAATGGAGAATCGGATAAGGAGAATCACATTGTAAGGCAGATAACTCAGAGACTCTCCGAGCCGAGGAAATAGCCATCAAAATACAGAACTTTCCAAGATAAAAGTTTGATATCAATGGAATGAAGGGGTTCAAACGGAACCCCTTGAAGAACTTTAAGAACCAAGTTTAAGCTCCATGGGGGAGCAACAGGTTTAAACACAGGCTTAATTCTAACCAAAGCCTGACAAAAAGCTTGAACGTCTGGAACTTCTGACAGACGCTTGTGCAAAAGAATAGACAGAGCAGAAATCTGTCCCTTTAAAGAACTAGCTGATAATCCTTTTTCCAAACCCTCTTGGAGAAAGGACAATATCCTAGGAATCCTAACCTTACTCCATGAGTAATTCTTGGATTCACACCAATAAAGGTATTTACGCCATATCTTATGGTAGATTTTCCTGGTGACAGTCTTTCGTGCCTGTATAAGGGTTTCAATGACTGACTCGGAGAAGCCACGCTTTGATAAAATCAAGCGTTCAATCTCCATGCAGTCAGTCTCAGAGAAATTAGATTCGGATGATTGAAAGGACCTTGTAGTAGAAGGTCTTGTCTCAGAGGCAGGGTCCATGGTGGAAAGGATGACATGTCCACTAGGTCTGCATACCAGGTCCTGCGTGGCCACGCAGGTGCTATCAAGATCACCGATGCTCTCTCCTGCTTGATTTTGGCAATCAGTCGAGGGAGCAGAGTAAACGGTGGAAACACATAAGCCAGGTTGAAGAACCAAGGCGCTGCTAGAGCATCTATCAGTGCCGCTTCTGGGTCCCTGGACCTGGATCCATAACAAGGAAGCTTGGCTTTATGGCGAGATGCCATGAGATCCAGTTCTGGTTTGCCCCAACGATGAACCAATTGAGCAAACACCTCCGGATGGAGTTCCCACTCCCCCGGATGAAAAGTCTGACGACTTAGAAAATCCGCCTCCCAGTTCTCTACACCTGGGATATGGATTGCTGATAGGTGGCAAGAGTGAGTCTCTGCCCAGCGAATTATCTTGGAGACTTCTAACATCGCTAGGGAACTCCTGTTTCCCCCTTGATGGTTGATGTAAGCCACAGTCGTGATGTTGTCCAACTGAAATCTGACGAACCTCAGGGTTGCTAACTGAGGCCAAGCTAGAAGAGCATCGAATATTGCTCTTAACTCCAGAATATTTATTGGGAGGAGTTTCTCCTCCAGAGTCCACGATCCCTGAGCCTTCAGGGAATTCCAGACTGCACCCCAACCTAGAAGGCTGGCATCTGTTGTTACAATTGTCCAATCTGGCCTGCGAAAGGTCATACCTTTGGACAGATGGACCCGAGATAACCACCAGAGAAGAGAATCTCTGGTCTCTTGATCCAGATTTAGCAGAGGGGACAAATCTGTGTAATCCCCATTCCACTGACTGAGCATGCATAGTTGCAGCGGTTTGAGATGTAGGCGCGCAAATGGCACTATGTCCATCGCCGCTACCATCAAGCCGATTACTTCCATACACTGAGCCACCGAAGGGCGCGGAATAGAATGAAGAACACGGCAAGATTTTAGAAGCTGGAACCTTTAGAACCTGGATTCTGTCAGGTAAATCTTCATTTTTACAGAATCTATCAGAGTCCCTAGGAAGGAGACTCTTGTGAGTGGGGATAGAGAACTCTTTTCCTCGTTCACCTTCCACCCATGTGACCTGAGAAATGCCAGAACTATGTCCGTATGTGACTTGGCAATCTGAAAGCTTGACTCCTGTATCAGGATGTCGTCCAGATAAGGGGCCACTGATATACCTCGCGGTCTTAGGACCGCCAGAAGCGATCCCAGAACCTTTGTAAAGATTCTTGGAGCTGTAGCTAACCCGAAGGGAAGAGCCACAAATTGGTAATGCCTGTCCAGAAAGGCAAACCTTAGGAACCGATGATGATCTCTGTGAAGATAAGGATCCTTCAAATCCACTGTGGTCATGTACTGACCCTCCTGGATCATAGGTAAGATGGTCCGAATAGTTTACATTTTGAACGATGGAACTCTGAGGATCCAAAATGGGTCTGAAGGTTCCCTCTTTTTTGGGAACCACAAACAGATTTGAATAAAAACCCTGTCCCTGTTCCGACTGTGGAACTGGACAGATCACTCCCATAACTAGGAGGTCTTGCACACAGCGTAAGAATGCCTCTTTCTTTATCTTGTTTACAGATAATCTCGAAAGGTGAAATCTCCCTTGAGGAGGGGAAGCTTTTAAGTCCAGAAGATATCCCTGAGATATGATCTCCAACGCCCAGGGATCCTGAACATCTCTTGCCCACGCCTGGGCGAAGAGAGAAAGTCTGCCCCCTACTAGATCCGTTACCGGATAGGGGGCCGTTCCTTCATGCTGTCTTAGAGGCAGCAGCAGGCTTTCTGGCCTGCTTGCCTTTGTTCCAGGACTGGTTAGGTTTCCAGCCCGGCTTGGATTGAGCAAAAGTTCCCTCTTGTCTTGTAGCAGAGGAACTTCACCTGCCTTGAAGTTTCGAAAGGCACGAAAATTAGACTGTTTGGCCTTTGATTTGGCCCTGTCTTGAGGAAGGGTATGACCCTTACATCCAGTAATGTCAGCAATAATTTCCTTCAAACGAGGCCCGAATAGGGTCTGCCCTTTGAAGGGAATGTTAAGTAATTTAGACTTTGAAGTCACGTCAGCTGACCAAGATTTAAGCCATAGCGCCCTACGCGTCTGGATGGCGAATCCAGAATTCTTAGCCGTTAGTTTAGTCAAATGAACAATGGCATCAGAAACAAAAGAATTAGCTAGCTTAAGTGTTCTAAGCTTGTCAAGTATTTCAGTCAATGGAGTAGCTGTCTGAAAGGCCTCTTCCAGAGACTCAAACCAGAACGCCGCAGCAGCAGTGACAGGCGCAATGCATGCAAGGGGCTGCAGGATAAAACCTTGTTGAATAAACATTTTCTTAAGGTAACCTTCTAATTTTTTATCCATTGGATCTGAAAAAGCACAACTGTCCTCGACAGGGATAGTGGTACGCTTTGCTAAAGTAGAAACTGCTCCCTCTACCTTAGGGACCGTCTGCCATAAGTCCCGTGTGGTGGCGTCTATTGGAAACATTTTTCTAAAAATAGGAGGGGGGGGGGGAATGGCACACCGGGTCTATCCCACTCCTTATTAATGATTTCTGTAAACCTTTTAGGTATTGGAAAAACATCAGTACACACTGGCACTGCATAGTATTTATCCAGTCTACACAATTTCTCTGGTACTGCAATTGTGTCACAGTCATTCAGAGCAGCTAACACCTCCCCAAGCAATACATGGAGGTTCTCAAGCTTAAATTTAAAAGTAGAAATATCTGAATCAGGTTTCCCCGAATCAAAAATGTCACCCACAGACTGAAGCTCTCCTTCCTCAGCTTCTGCATATTGTGACGCAGTATCAGACATGGGCCTTAAGGCATCTGCACGCTCTGTACTACGTCTAACCCCAGAGCTATTGCGCTTTCCTCTGAATTCAGGCAGTCTGGCTAATACCGCTGACAGGGTATTATCCATGATTGCTGCCATGTCCTGCAAAGTAATCGCTATGGGCATCTTTGATGTACTTGGCGCCATTTTAGCGTGAGTCCCTTGAGCGGGAGTCAAAGGGTCTGACACGTGGGGAGAGTTAGTCGGCATAACTTCCCCCTCGCCAGAATCCTCTGGTGATAAATTTTTTAAAGATAAAAGCTGATCTTTATTGTTTAAAGTGAAATCAATACATTTAGTACACATTCTCATATGGGGTTCCACCATGGCTTTTAAACATAATGAACAAGGAGTTTCCTCTATGTCAGACATGTTTATACAGACTAGCAATGAGACTAGCAAGCTTGGAAAACACTTTACATCAAGTTAAACAAGCAATATAAAAAACGTTACTGTGCCTTTAAGGGAAACAAATTTTGCTAAAATTTGAAATAACAGTGAAAAAAGGCAGTTAAACTAACGAAATTTTTACAGTGTATGTAACAAGTTAGCAGAGCATTGCACCCACTTGCAAATGGATGATCAACCCCTTAATACAAAAAACGGATTAACAAATTGAAAAAAACGTTTTTTAAACAGTCACAACAACTGCCACAGCTCCACTGTGGCTTTACCTTCCTCAATATATGACTTTTGAAGCCTTTTGAGCCCTTCAGAGATGTCCTAAAGCATGCAGGGGACTGCTGAGGGAAGCTGAATGTCTCTGTCTGTAATTTTAACTGCGCAAAAAAAGCACTAAAATAGGCCACTCCCACTCATATTACAACAGTGGAAAACCTCAGGAAACTGTTTCTAGGCAAACATCAAGCCAGCCATGTGGAAAAAACTAGGCCCCAATAAGTTTTATCACCAAAGCATATATAAAAACGATTAAACATGCCAGCAAACGTTTTATATTGCACATTAATCAGAGTATATACCTCTGATAGCAAGCCTGATACTAGTCGCTATTAAATCACTGTATTTAGGCTTAACTTACTGTTACGGTTACCCTTAGTCTCGCTGAGAGATGGACCGCTTAGTAGCCTGGATCCCTATTGCTAAAGAGGGGAGAAGCTGCTTTCCATAGTATTCTATATGAGTCTCGCAAATATAGAATAATCTCCCTTAGCTGCAGTACAGCTAGGATACCCTTCTGCCCACAAAAACGAGTCAACGCTGCGATTGAGGGTCAAACAAGAACTCAGGACTGGGATGCCCAGCCTGCTTTTTATTAAGGTTACATGCACACAGGGCACTCCCAGGGGGAGAGGGGGGGAAGCACAAAATCCCCCATCACACATTTAGATAGAGAGCACTGTCCTTTGACAGGCCACAATAGGATTACAGTACTTAAGATAACAAGTTTACAAGTTCATCTTATCAATTAGCAGTCTGGCTCCAGAGGTGATTAGACAATAGTTTCTAAAAGCTGAAAAAAAAGAGTTAACTCTTTATGAAATGATACTTGTTACGGTTTTCTTGGAGCCCTTCTTAGGCGCTGGCTTGCTGGTTCAGGCATTGCTGCTGGGAAATAAGCTCTTCACAACAAAATAACTAATGCTTCTGTAACAGTGCTCCCTTTCTGTGGAACACTCTGGCAGACACGGTCTGACCCCTTTTCGGGGCAGACTAAGGCTGTCCAGACCGCTGGTTATGCGGGGCTGAGGTCGGTTTGTCTGGACAACCCGTCGGCGTTGCCATTCTGTTTCCCAGGTCTGTAAGTAATGGTGAAATTGAAGGGTTGCAACGATAAGCTCCAACGTAATAGCCTGCCGTTATCTCCAGAGACCCGGTTCAGCCACACCAACGGGTTATGGTCGGTGACCAGAGTGAACTCCTGACCATATAAATAGGGAGTCAATTTCTTTAATGCCCACACCAAAGCCAAACACTCCTTTTCGACCGCTGCATAGCTGACTTCGCGGGGCAGGAGCTTCCGGCTGATGTAGGCAACTGGATGCTCCCCTCCATCTTCGCCTACTTGGCTGAGGACGGCTCCCAGCCCGAACATGGAAGCATCTGTATGGACGATAAAACGTTTGTTAAGGGCTGGGGCCGCCAGGACAGGAGCGTTAATTAGAGCATTTTTGAGAGCCTGGAAAGCCGTTTCACAGTGGGGAGACCACAGGACCTGTCGAGGTAAGTTCTTCTTGGTCAAGTCAGTCAGGGGTTTGGCAAGTGTGCTGTAGTCTGGTACGAACCGTCTATAGTACCCTGCCGTGCCCAGGAAGGCTAGGACCTGAGTCTTAGTGATGGGGGTGGGCCAATTGGCGACAGCTTCTATTTTGGCCGGCTCTGGTCGCTGTTTTCCACACCCCACCCGGTGACCCAGGTACTGTACCTCGGCCATCCCAAAGTGGCATTTCTCTGGCTTCAGAGTCAGGCCAGCAGCCCGGATCTGATCCAGAACCATTCCCACATGAGCTAAGTGGTCCTCCCAGGACTCACTGTGGATCGCTATGTCGTCCAGGTAGGCGCAAGCAAAACTCTGGAAGCCATCCAGGAGCCTATCCACCAAGCGCTGGAATGTAGCTGGGGCATTCTTCATCCCAAACGGCATTACCCTAAACTGATATAAGCCGAATGGGGTGACGAATGCCGACTTGGGGATAGCCTCCGGGGCCAGGGGAATCTGCCAGTAACCTTTGCAGAGGTCAATAGTGGTCAGGTAATTTCCCCTGGCTATACGATCGAGTAGCTCGTCTACCCTGGGCATAGGGTAAGCGTCCGTCACGGTATTTTCATTGAGCCTCCGATAGTCTACGCAGAACCGGGTGGTCCCATCTTTCTTGGGCACCAAGACAACTGGGGAGGCCCAGGGACTATCGGAGGGCTCAATTACCCTGAGCTGGAGCATCTCATCGATCTCCTTCTTCATTCCTGTCCTAACTGCTTCGGGGATTCGGTACGGAGCCTGGCGCAAGGGAGCTTGTCCCGGAGTATCTACCTGGTGGGTGGTTAAAGTAGTGTACCCTGGCTTCGGGGAGAAGGTGAGGTGTTTGGACTGGAGGAGTTGGTTGAGCTGCTCCCTTTCAGTGGGGCTAAGTCGGTCCCCTATCTGAACCTGTGCCACTATACCTGTGGGGAGGCTCTTTTCTAATAGGTCTGGAATGGGTAAACTGTCGGGGTCTTCCTGAGGGGAACAACATACGGCCGTCACGTTCTCTGGTCGCTCAAAATATTCCTTGAGCATGTTTACATGGAATGTCTTTCTAAGATTGTTGTCGTGGCAGCTAGCTATCACATAAGTGGTGTCTCCCCTTTTCTCTACGATCTGGTAGGGACCCTGCCAGGACGCCTGCAATTTGTCTGTCTTCACCGGCTTAAGTACTAACACCTTTTGTCCTATGGTGAAGATTCTCTTTCGGGCCCCCCGATCGTACCATACTTTCTGTCTTCTCTGGGCCAACTGGAGATTAGCCCGCACGGATTTGGCTAATTGCTCCATTCGGTCCCTGAGTTCCAGCACGTATGGCACAATGGGGACACCGTCAGCCTCCATCTCTCCCTCCCAGTGCTCCCGGATCAGGTTTAGGGGTCCCCGTACCTTTCTTCCGTAGAGCAACTCGAAGGGAGAGAACCCTGTCGTTTCCTGGGGCACCTCCCGATAAGCAAATAGGAGGTGCGGCAGGAAGCGTTCCCAGTCTCGGTATTCCTGAGTGAACGTCTTGAGCATTTGCTTGAGGGTCCCATTGAACCTCTCACACAGCCCGTTCGTCTGGGGGTGGTATGGGGAGCTCAGGAGGGACTTAATTTTGCAAACCTGCCAGAGTTGTTGGGTCAATTCAGCCGTAAATTGGGTGCCTCGGTCGGATAGGATTTCTTTTGGAAATCCTACCCGGGAGAACACCTCTACTAGTGCATTCGCTACCGTATCCGCTTGTATGTTGGATAGGGCGACAGCCTCTGGGTACCTGGTAGCGTAGTCCACTACGGTAAGAATGTATCGCTTACCGGAGGGACTAGGGGTAGCCAGTGGTCCCACTAGGTCAATAGCAACCCGGCTGAAGGGTTCCTCTACAATGGGCATATTTACTAGCTGGGCTTTAGGGTGATCGCCTCGCCTTCCTACTCATTGACACACATCGCAGGTGTTACAGTAAGTTCTAACGTCAGCGTGCACCCCTGGCCAAAAGAACGTGTGAGTAATGCGGTGTAGGGTACGGGTAACGGCTAGGTGGCCTGCTAAGGGGATGTCGTGGCCTATTTTGAGGATTTCTTGACGGTATTTGTGGGGCACTACCAGCTGTCGCCTACGCTGTCCCCTTTTCTCTGTCCAGCGGTATAGTTTCCCTTTTTCCCATAAGAATGTTTCGTTATCTGCCCCGCCCCCTCCGGTCTCTGCTCGTTCCCGGTACTTTTGTAAGGTCGGGTCAGTCTTAGACTCTGCCTCGAAAGCATCTGGGGTGTCCCAGGGTATGGGGCCTAACCTGTCAGGCAAGGTCGGGGTAGGTCTTACCTGTGTCTCCCGCACTGGTGAGAGCTCTCGCTCCGTCCGGGCTTGGGCCCGTGTAGTCACTGGGTCCGCCTCGTTGTTGCATACTGGAGCATAGGCAGAAGTCATGGGGCCCAAATCGTTGCCCAGTAGTACTTCGGCAGGTAAATTATCCATTAGGCCCACATTCACAGCCCCCTTTCCCGCTCCCCAATCAAGATGTACTTTAGCTGTTGGAATTTTGTACACATCCCCCCCCGCCACTCTAACGGCCACAGTCTGTCCGGATCGCTTGTGCTCTGGCACCAAATGACTCTGTACCAGCGTGATAGTAGCCCCTGTGTCTCGCAATCCCTCGGTAGATCGCCCCTCGAGCCATACCCTCTGCCGATGGTGCTGGCGGTTATCTGAGGCAGCATATACAGGGTCTGCCTCGTGAAGCGGCCCCACATATCCCTCCATCCGTTCTGTACCTCTCCTAGGAAATCCAGGAAAATCCCGCCGCTGCCGCCAAATGTTACGGTTACCCTTAGTCTCGCTGAGAGATGGACCGCTTAGTAGCCTGGATCCCTATTGCTAAAGAGGGGAGAAGCTGCTTTCCATAGTCTTCTATATGAGTCTCGCAAATATAGAATAATCTCCCTTAGCTGCAGTACAGCTAGGATACCCTTCTGCCCACAAAAACGAGTCAACGCTGCGATTGAGGGTCAAACAAGAACTCAGGACTGGGATGCCCAGCCTGCTTTTTATTAAGGTTACATGCACACAGGGCACTCCCAGGGGGAGAGGGGGGGAAGCACAAAATCCCCCATCACACATTTAGATAGAGAGCACTGTCCTTTGACAGGCCACAATAGGATTACAGTACTTAAGATAACAAGTTTACAAGTTCATCTTATCAATTAGCAGTCTGGCTCCAGAGGTGATTAGACAATAGTTTCTAAAAGCTGAAAAAAAAGAGTTAACTCTTTATGAAATGATACTTGTTACGGTTTTCTTGGAGCCCTTCTTAGGCGCTGGCTTGCTGGTTCAGGCATTGCTGCTGGGAAATAAGCTCTTCACAACAAAATAACTAATGCTTCTGTAACACTTACATTAATCCGGTATCAGCAGCTTTTTTTCTAGCAAATTCCATCCCTAGAAAAACTTAAACTGCACATACCTTATTGCAGGATAACCTGCACGCCATTCTCCCTCTGAAGTTACCTCACTCCTCAGACATATGTGAGAACAGCAGTGGATCTTAGTTACTTCTGCTAAGATCATAGAAAAACGCAGGCAGATTCTTATTCTAAATGCTGCCTGAGATAAAATAGTACAACTCCGGTACCATTTAAAAACAATAAACTTTTGATTGAAGAAAAAACTAACTATATTACACCACTTTCCTCTTACTACCTCCAGCTATGTTGAGAGTTTGCAAGAGAATGACTGGGTATGGCAGTGAGGGGAGGAGCTATATAGCAGCTCTGCTGTGGGTGATCCTCTTGCAACTTCCTGTTGGGAAGGAGAATATCCCACAAGTAATGGATGATCCGTGGACTGGATACACCTTACAAGAGAAAGTTGCGTTATTTCACTCTCCATATCGCTGCCATTACGAGTTCATGAAAAGCCTCCTTGTGCGTGCAATATGGTGGCGTTAAGCAACCGTGAGTAGATATTCTGGGGGTTAGTGTTAGGTATTTTTTGGGGTGTTTTTTTTCTTTCGGATTAGGGTTTGGGCTTTTGAAAAAGATCTAAATGCCCTTTTAAAGAGTGCTAAGCATTTTCCCACCTGGGTGCTAAGGTTTTTTTTTTTTAAAAAGTAAAACATTTTTTTTTTAACTTTTGTATTTTTGTTCCAGATCCCCAAGATCTGGCGATCACCTTTCCAACGGTGGGTCTTGGGGGTCTGTAGCTGCTTAGATGCCTGAGATACAGGCGTCTAAGCAGCATGCCCACTTTCCCTTTTACTTTGTATTGTAAATTTTTAATAAAGTTGCGCGGTGACGTCATCACATCATTGAGCGTGATGTCACCACGCAAAACGTGAAGCCCTGGTGATGCCTGTCACTATGCAGGCCCGATCGCCAGGGTGGGAGCGGGTGAGAGCCCCCAGATCTCCCTCAAGGTGGGAGAGTGCTAGCGACGGTTCTCAGCCGTCGTTAGCACCAGAGTGGGAAACTCTGCAATGGCTTAGAGCCGTCAATAGCACTCAAGGGGTTAAGGGCAATGCCAATACAAATGTCCCTTTAGGGGCAATGGGTAGCTTAGGGTTTTTTAGAGTTAGTTTTTTTTATTTTGGGGGGTTGGTTGGGTGGTGGGTTTTACTGTTGGGGAGACTATTTTATTACAGGTAAAAGAGCTGTTTAACTTACTGCAATGCCCTACAAAAGGCCCTTTTAAGGGCTATTGGTAGTTTATTGTAAGCTAGGGGTTGTTTTTATTTTTTTATTAGATTAGGTGTAATTGTTTTTATTTTTGATAATTTCGTTTATTATTTTTTGGAAGCTTAGTGTTTTTTATTTTTCGTAATTTAGTTTTAATTATTTTTTGTAATTTTCGATTTTTTAATTTTTCTCGTAGTGCTAGGTTTTTTTAAATTTGTAATTTAGATTTTTTTAATTGGTAGTATTTTTTTATTTTATTAGAATAGTAAGGTTAGGTTAATTTATAGTTTAATGTTATATATAGTTTTTATTTATTTAAATATAGTTATATTGTAAGTTTAATTTAAACTTAGGGGGGTGTTTGGTTTTGGGGATAATAGTTTAATTTAGTGTTTTGCAATGTGGGGGGCTGGCGGTTTAGGAGTTAATAGGTTTATTTAGTGGCAGAGATGTGGGAGGCCGGAGGTTTAGGGGTTATTAGGTTTATTTAATTGTGGAGATATGGGAGGCTGGAGGTTTAGGGGTTAAAGGGACATTAAACTCAAGATTTTTCTTTCATGATTCAAGTAGAGAATACAATTTTAAACAACACTCCAATTTACTATTATTTCATTTGCTTCATTATTTAGATATAATTGTTGAATAAATAGTAATGCACATGGGTGAACGAATCCCACGAGGCATCTATGTGCAGTCACCAATCAGCAGCTACTGAGCCTATCTAGATATTTTTTTAAGCAAAAGATATCAAGAGAATAAAGCAAATGAGATAATAGAAGTAAATTAGAAAATTGATTAAAATTGCATGCTCTTTCTAAATCGTGAAAGAAAAAATTTGGGTTTTATGTCCCTTTAATAGCTTTATTATAGTGGCGGTGATGTCGGGGAGCGGCGGAATAGGGGTTGATAATTTTTATTAGTGTCAGCGATGTTGGGAGCGGCAGATTAGGGTTAATACATTTATTTAATAGTGACGATGTGGGTGGGAGGCAGATTAGGGGTTAATAGCTTTAATATAGTGTTTGCGATGCGGGAGGGTGGCGGTTTAGGGGTTAATAGGTAGTTTATGGGTGTTAGTGTACTTTGTAACAGTTTATTTGTGGCACAAAACTCATAATTACTGCTTTTACAACCTGTAATACCCGTGCTATGAGCATCCCACGCACAAACGTAATTATTTTGAGTGCCGGATGGACGTTGTGTTATAGGCTAAAATGCTTGCAGTATAGCTATACCGACACGACTCGCAATAGCTGCGTTACTGCTTTTTACGCTGAAATTGCCATTTTTTTCAGTGTTAAAAGCCACAACGCAAAACTCCTTATCTAGGTGAAAGACAGTAAGCAGTTACAACAGGCGCAATTAAAAAATGACGGCTCAGAGAGAGGTAAGTGGTAAAAGATTTAAAGCAATAGTGGTTAGTTCCAACGTTCTGTGCACTTTGAAAAAAATTCACTAGGTGGCAGCAGAGGACAATATAAATGCATAATAAATTAAAACTCCTCTGTACAGTATAAGGAAAATAGTGCGGTAAGGAACAAGAAAAATAATTCCTGCTTGTAGTTAAATACACACAGTCCATCAGAAGGTGTAAATTGCTTCCAGGGGCTGATATTATCCAGACATAACTAGTCTTGGTTGGAGGGTTAGGGCACAGTAAAATGTATTTAACAGGTGTAGGAGCCCCCTTTGTAGGTGTCAGGAAAAAGTATTCAACAGCTCCAGAAATCTTTTAGGCCAAGCATAGAATAAATTATATTGTTGGCAGACAGAAGGGTATCAGGAAAGTCCTTGTACAAAAATGTAAATTACGTAGAGGGCATAGATACTAGAGTTATGCAGGTACTATTCCTTACCCCCTCCAACAACATCACTCAGGTACCTCAGGGAGCATACAGCAGGCTGGGTTGTATAGATTACTTTCTTTTTTAAGACACGATGAGTCCACGGATCATCTCAATTACTAATGGGATATTCACCTCCTGGTCAACAGGGAGCGGCAAAGAGCACCACAGTATAGCTGTTAAATAGCTCCTCCCTTTCCTCTCACTCCAGTCATTCTCTTTGCCTGCGTTAGTGATAGGAAGTGGTAAAGTGAGGTGTTAGTACAGATTCTTCAATCAAGAGTTTATTATTTTTAAAGTAGTGCAAGATTGTGCTGCTTTGTTCTAGGGTGTAGCCGTAGTCCATATCAGTCTCTTCAGTAGGGCTTTGGTGGCTTTAAAGCAATGGAAACTTGTGGGACATAATTTTCACTGCGATTCCCATACATTTGCTGCCCTGTATGACTTAGTCTGAGGAAAATGATTACTCAGCGTGCCTTTTTTTCCACAGGTCAATAGGAGGGATAGGACCTCTTAAACTTGTGATCTGCCTAGCTGTCAGGTAGATCTAAAGGTAAGTGCTACTTATTTATTTCTGGTGGGTCCCAGGAAGGAGCTAGCACACCATTGCCTTAAAAAAAAAAAAAGCAGACTTATGTGTTATAATAAAAAGACACTTAATCTGACATATGACTCTCCATGGTCAGGAGTAGTATTGGGACAGTATTAGGTGTTTGGTACTGGGACTGGGAAGACCCTTTTTGCTCTGGTGTTTGTGCTTTAGTTTTTAAACGTCTTTTTTTTTTTTTTTTACTGGGCCATAAAACGTTAGAGTTTCATTTTAATTACGCCCACGATGGGTGGGGCTTCTGACTAGCACCATTTTTATTGCGCAGTAGTCGGCAACTTGGTCAGTCATCTTTTCTTAACAAGCGGTGTGGAAGCACATAGTCTGTGTAATGAGTATGCGTTTCCAGCACCAGTTAGGAAATAAAGTTTTTCTTTAGCACTGCAGCGCATCGGATTGTGAAAAATTACGCTGTTTGGACAATTCTCCTCCGTTTTTTTCCGGATCAAGTAGGAGCACCACTGCACAGCTTATAGGTGCAGAGGTGCTTATTTGCTCTTACTTAATTATTAAATTTATCATTTAAAGCTACATTAACACATTTTTTTGACTAAAGTAAAATAGTTGTTTCTATAAATTTAAAGAGACATTAGCGTTTTTTTTAAATATTATTTTTATTTCTAAAAAACAACAATTGTTAACTGTTATGGACCAAGGGACCTTGCTAGATGTTTCTTGCTCCTTGTGTTGGGAAGCCAATGTGGAACTAATAATCCCTTTCTGTCCCACATGTATACAAAGGACTTTAAATTATAGGGATCATATTTTTTCAGGGCAGGATAAAGGCTCTGAATTTTGCCAATGCCTTTATTACGGATGCTTCCCTTCAAATTATTAAACTTGGAGCGAAGATATCAGGTTTTTCTGTTTTAGCCCGCAGAGCTTTATGGTTGAAACCTTGGTCTGCGGATGTATCTTCAAAGTCTAAGCTTTTAGCTATTCCTTACAAGGGGAAAACCTTGTTTGGACCCGGCCTAGCGGATATTATCTCTGATATCCCGGGAGGTAAAGGTCACCTTCTTCCTCAGGATAAGAGAAACAAGCAAAAAGAACGCCACAATAATTTTCGTTCTTTTCGAAATTTCAAGGGAAATTTTTCCTCTTCCTCCACCAAACAGGATCAGCCCAAACCTACTTGGAGACCAAGTCAGGCTTGGAATAAAGGTAAACAATCCAAGAAGCCTGCCATTGAGCCAAAGACATGCCCCCGATCCGGGACCGGATCTTGTAGTGGGCAGACTTTCTCTTTTCTCTCAGGCTTGGGTTTGAGATGTTCAGGATCCCTGTGCAATAGAGATTGTGTCCCAGGGATACAAACTAGAGTTCAAAAGTCTTCCTCCCAGAGGCAGCTTTCTACTTTCAAGATTATCTGCAGACCAGACAAAAAGAGAGGCGTTCAGGAACAGGGTCAGGGGTTTTATTCCAATCTCTTTGGGGTCCACAACAAAGAAGGAACCTTCAGGCCAATTTTAGATCTCAAGAGTATAAACAAATTTCTCAGGGTTCCGTCCTTCAGGATGGAAACAATTTGTTCCATTCTTCCTTTAATCCAAGTTTATGACAACTGTGGATTTGAAGGATCATCAGAGGTTTCTAAGAATCCCATTTCCGGACAAACACTTCCAGTTTGTGGCTCAAACTTTCGGTCTTGCTACAGCTCCCAGAATTTTCACAAAGGTTCTGGGATCCCTTCTGGCTATTCTTCGTTTACGAGGAATAGCGGTGGCACCTCATCTGGATGACATCGTAGTCCAGGCGCTGTCATTTCATCAAGCAAAGTCCCAGAGAGAGATGGTACTTTCCTTCCTGCAGTTTCATGGGTGGAAGGTAAATTTGGAAAAGAGTTCTCTAGTTACAGACATAAGAGTAACGTTCTTGGGAACCATAATAGATTCTCTTTCAATGAAGATTTTTCTGACAGAAGTCAGGAAATCAAAGATTATCGATACTTGTCTAGTACTTCAATCCACCCCTCGACCATCAGTAGCTCAGTGTATGGAAATGATCGGGTTGATGGTGGCGGCAATGGACATGATCCCGTTTGCTCGGTTTCATCTCAGACCTTTACATTTAAACATGCTCAGGCAATGGAAATGAGATTATACCGATGTGTTTCCTCGAATGCTACTGGAGCAGGAGACAAGGGATTCTCTTCAATGGTAGTTGTCTCTGGATCATCTTTCTCAGGGAACCTAGATAGGGTAATTTGAACAATCTAACTCACTCCAGATATAGCCTCCTTTACTAGTGTAGTCTTCTCACAAGTGACTACACCTAAAGTTTTTGAAAAAAAGAAATTATAGTGGGGTAGGAAGGGGCGCTGAACCGCAATCTGGAAATGTATATAACTTAAGACCTTAGCATTAATTTATATTTAGTTGGGGTAGAGAATACCAATATTAAATCTTATATGAGGTGTGATGGTAAAATAAAATAAAATAATATAATTTAATAATCTTCTATCTTTTAGTTGGGGTAAAGAATACCAATAATAAGTTCACCAATAATAAGTCACACCTTGAACTTATTATTGGTATTCTTTACCCCAACTAAAAGATAGAAGATTATTAAATTATATTATTTTATTTTATTTTACCATCACACCTCATATAAGATTTAATATTGGTATTCTCTACCCCAACTAAATATAAATTAATGCTAAGGTCTTAAGTTATATACATTTCCAGATTGCGGTTCAGCGCCCCTTCCTACCCCACTATAATTTCTTTTTTTCTCAGGGAACCTGCTTCCTCAGCCCATCCTGGGTGATTGTGACAACAGATGCCAGCCTTCAGAGGCAGCTTTCTACTTTCAAGATTATCTGCAGACCAGACAAAAAGAGAGACGTTCAGGAACAGGGTCAGGGGTTTTATTCCAATCTCTTTGTGGTCCCCAAAAAAGAAGGAACCTTCAGGCCAATTTTAGATCTCAAGAGTATAAACAAATTTCTCAGGGTTCCGTCCTTCAGGATGGAAACAATTTGTTCCATTCTTCCTTTAATCCAAGAGGGTCAGTTTATGACAACTGTGGATTTGAAGGATCATCAGAGGTTTCGAAGATTCACATTTCTGGACAAACACTTCCAGTTTGTGGCTCTAACTTTCGGTCTTGCTACAGCTCCCAGAATTTTCACAAAGGTTCTGGGATCCCTTCTGGCTGTTCTTCGTTTACGAGGAATAGCGGTGGCACCTTATCTGGACGACATCGTAGTCCAGGCGCTGTCATTTCATCGAGCAAAGTCCCAGAGAGAGATGGTGCTTTTCTTCCTGCAGTTTCATGGATGGAAGGTAAATTTGGAAAAGAGTTCTCTAGTTCCAGACACAAGAGTAACGTTCTTGGGAACCATAATAGATTCTCTTTCAATGAAGATTTTTCTGACAGAAGTCAGGAAATCAAAGATTATCGATACTTGTCTAGTACTTCAATCCACCCCTCGACCATCAGTAGCTCAGTGTATGGAAATGATCGGGTTGATGGTGGCGGCAATGGACATCATCCCGTTTGCTCGGTTTCATCTCAGACCTTTACATTTAAACATGCTCAGGCAATGGAAATTAGATTATACCGATGTGTCTCCTCGAATACTACTGGAGCAGGAGACAAGGGATTCTCTTCAATGGTAGTTGTCTCTGGATCATCTTTCTCAGGGAACCTGCTTCCGCAGCCCATCCTGGGTGATTGTGACAACAGATGCCAGCCTTCAGGGATGGGGGGCAGTATGGGGCTTCCTAAAGGCTCAGGGAGTTTGGACTCAGTCCGAGTCTCTTCTTCCTATAATTATTCTGGAGCGATCTTCAGTGCTCTTCTGGCCTGGCCGCAATTAGCTTCGGTTCAGTTTATCAGATTCCAATCGGAGAACATAACCTCAGTGGCTTATATCAATTATCAGGGAGGAACGAGAAGTTCCTTAGCGATCACAGAGGTAACCAAAATAATTCAGTGGGTGGAAGCTCATTCTTGCTGCCTGTTGGCAATCCACATCCCAGGGATGGAGAACTGGGAGGTGGATTTCCTGAGCAGGCAGACGTTTCATCCAGAGGAGTGGGAACTTCATCCGGAAGTTTTCTCCAGTCTGATTCTCAAATGGGTTCAGCCGGATTTGGACCTAATGGCATCTCGTCAGAATGCCAAGCTCCTGAGATACGGTTTGAGGTCCAGAGACCCCTAGGCGGAAATGATAGATGCTCTGGCAGTCCCTTGGACCTTCAGTCTAGCATACCTGTTTCCTCCGTTTGCGCTTCTTCCTCGAGTTATTGCTCAAATCAAGCGGGAGAGGGTGTCGGTGATCCTATTTGCTCCGGCTTGGCCTCGCAGGATTTGGTATGCAGATCTGGTAGAAATGTCATCTCTGCCACCTTGGAGACTTCCGTTGAGGAAGGACCTTCTAATTCAGGGTCCTTTCCTTCACCCAAACCTAGTTTCTCTGAAGCTGACTGCTTGGAGATTGAACGCTTAATTTTATCCAAGGGTTTTTTTCTGATTCGGTCATTGAGACCATGATACAGGCTCGTAAACCTGTAACGAGAAGGATTTACTATAAGGTTTGGTATAGATACCTTTTTTGGTGTGAATCCAAGGGCTACTCCTAGAGTAGAATTAGAATTCCTAGAATCTTGTCCTTTCTTCAAGAAGGTTTAGAGAAAGGTCTGTCAGCAAGTTCTTTAAAGGTTCAAATATCTGCCTTGTCTTTTTTGTTACACAAGCGTCTGGCAGATGTTCCAGATGTACAATCCTTTTGTCAGGCTTTGGTCAGGATCAGACCTGTGTTTAAATCTGTTACTCCTCCTTGGAGTCTAAATTTACTTCTCAAGGTTCTTCAGGGGGCTCCGTTTGAGTGTATGCATTTCTTAGATATTAAGTTGTTATCTTGGAAAGTTTTGTTTCTTGTTGCTATTTCTTCTGCTCGAAGAGTATCAGAACTCTCGGCATTACAGTGTGAGTCTCCTTACCTTATTACCTACAGGCGTCAAAGGACTTTCGTCAGTCTTCTTCTTTATTTGTAATTTTCTCCGGAAAACGTAAGGGACAGAAAGCTACGGCTGCTTCTCTTTCCTTTTGGTTAAAGAGTATCATACGCTTTGCATATGAGACTGCTGGACATCAGCCTCCTGAGAAAGTTACAGCTCATTCCACGAGGGCTGTTGCTTCTTCATGGGCATTCAAAAACGAGGCTTCTGTGGAACAGATTTGCAAGGCTGCTACTTGGTCCTCTCTACACACTTTTACAAAATTTTACAAGTTTGAGACTTTTGCCTCGGCTGAGGCCGCTTTTGGGAGAAAGGTTCTTCAAGCAGTGGTGCCTTCCGTTTAGGTGCCCTGTCTTGTCCCTCCCGTATCATCTGTGTACTCTAGCTTGGGTATTAGATCCCATTAGTAATTGAGATGATCCGTGGACTCATCGTGTCTTAAAAAAGAAAAGAAAATTTATGCTTACCTGATAAATGTATTTCTTTTTTTACACAATGAGTCCAGGGCCGCCCTGTTTCTTGAATGAAAGGTTGTGGGTTAATATAAACTTCAGTCACCTCTGCACCTTGGCTTTTCCTTTCTCGTCCTAACTTCGGTCGAATGACTGGAGTGGGAGGGAAGGGAGGAGCTATTTAACAGCTATGCTGTGGTGCTCTTTGCCGTCTCCTGTTGACCAGGAGGTGAATATCCCATTAATAATTGAGATGATCCGTAGACTCATCGTGTCAAAAAAGAAATACATTTATCAGGTAAGCATACATTTTCTTTTCTTTAATGCAGGCTGTGAGAGAGCCGTAGTGCTATGAGGCAATAAAAGCTGTGTTAGTGAGCTGCCAAGATGGCGCTGCTATTTTTGCGCCTATTATTTTCTCCACAAGAAGGTGGCAAGGGTGATGTTATGGACCTTTCATGCCATGCTGTATTGGCTTGCCAGTTATTAAGTGGGACATTGCTCAGCAAGGAGAAGTCTATCAAAAACAAGGTTTTCTTAATGATTAGATAAAAATAAGTAAAAGCTCAAATTTAACATATTAAAAGTTTGAAAAACATAACTGAGCAAACATGTCCAATATACCCATGATTCCCATATACAATTGGCATTCCTATTGTTTAACAGTTATCATAAGGGCCAATTGTTAAACAGAGACACTGACTCCATTAACCCATTTGTTATTTCAGCAACATCTTTTATTAGCAGTTACTTGTGCCGTATGGGAAAATGGAGTTCAAATCTCATGTGTGTTAATCTCAGCTGTGTTTGAATCATACAGATTGTGACCACTTTGCTAATTAAAAAAAATAAAATATCACCTATCCCCCTTTTTTTCCATGTAACTGGCAAGAGTCCATGAGCTAGTGACGTATGGGATATACAATCCTACCAGGAGGGGCAAAGTTTCCCAAACCTCAAAATGCCTATAAATACACCCCTCACCACACCCTCAATTCAGTTTTACAAACTTTGCCTCCTATGGAGGTGGTGAAGTAAGTTTGTGCTAAGATTTCTACGTTGATATGCGCTTCTCAGCATTTTGAAGCCAGATTCTTCTCAGAGTACAGTGAATGTCAGAGGGATGTGAAGGGAGTATCACCTATTGAATGCAATGGTTTTCCTCACGGGAGATCTATTTTATAGGTTCTCTGTTATCGGACGTAGAGATTCATCTCCTACCTCCCTTTTCAGATCGACGATATACTCTCATATACCCTTACCTTTACTGATAACCGTTTCAGTACTGGTTTGGCTATCTGCTATATGTGGATGGGTGTCTTTCGGTAAGTATGTTTTCATTACTTAAGACACTCTCAGCTATGGTTTGGCACTTTATGTAGTAATGTAAAGTTCTAAATATATGTATTGTACTTATATTTGCCATGAGTCAGGTTTAAGTATATTTCCTTTTTGCAGACTGTCAGTTTCATAACTGGGAAATGCATTTTTTAGGAAGAAAAAAGAAAAGAAAAGAAATGTCTTACCTGGGCTATAGTCTTTTTTTCAATTGACTGTTATTTTAATTTTGCGGGAAAATTAGGCTCGCGAGGGCGCAAAATGACAAAGTATATTGCGTCATTTTTGGAGCGAGATTTTTTGGTGCAAAGTTACGTTTGATGACGCAAAATCGTCATTTCCGGCGTCTTAGTCAACGGCGAGTCCTTTCACAAGGTTTCGTCTTCAATGACGCGAGTGTGTCATTTCGGGATGTTGTTAGCGCCCCAAAAAAATTCTGTTTGTGTTGTGCATCATACTTGGCGCCAAATATTTTCATTATTTAAAACCCCATTCCTATATGCCTCTTGCCTTTTTCTCTATCAGAGGGCTATGCTGTTTGCATTTTTTCCCATTCCTGAAACTGCCATATAAAGAAATTGATAATTTTGCTTTATATGTTGGTTTTTTCTCTTACATTTGCAAGATGTCTCAAGCTGATCCTGTCTCAGAAATCACTGTTGGAACCCTGCTGCATGATAACAGTTCTACCAAAGCTAAGTGCATTTGTTGTAAACTTGTGGAGATTATATCTCCAGCTGTGCTTTGTAATAGTTGTCATGATAAACTTTTACATGCAGAGAATGTATCCATCAGTAATAGCACATTGCCTGTTGCTGTTCCTTCAACATCTAATGTACAAGATATACCTGTGAATTTAAAAGATTTATTTGCTGATTCTACTCAGAAGGCTTTGTCTGCCATCCCGCCTTCTAATAAATGTAAAAGGTCTTTTAAAACTTCTCATAAAATTGATGAAATTTCAAATGACCGACAACATACTGAATTATCCTCCTCTGATGAGGATCTATCTGATTCAGAAGATTCTTCCTCAGATATTGACACTGACAAATCTACTTATTTATTTAAAATGGAGTATATTCGTTCTTTGTTAAAAGAAGTGTTGATTACTTTGGATATTGAGGAATGGAGTATATTCGTTCTTTGTTAAAAGAAGTGTTGATTACTTTGGATATTGAGGAAACTAGTCCTCTTGATACTAAAACTAGTAAACGTTGAAATTCTGTTTATAAACCTCCTGTGGTTACTCCAGAGGTTTTTCCAGTTTTTGATGCTATTTCTGATATGACTTCTAAGGAATGGAATAGGCCTGGTACTTATTTTATTCCATCTTCAAGGTTTAAAAAATTGTATTCTTTGCCAGTAGTTACATTGAAGTTTTGGGAAAAGATCCCCAAAGTTGATGGGGCTATCTCTACTTTTGCTATATTTATTCTACTCTACTCTTGCAATTTATATTCTGGTCATCTTCTCAGGCCTGCAATTTCTTTGGCTGATGTTGCAGCTGCATCAAATTTTTGGTTGGAACATTTAGAGCAACAAGAATTGGATTCTAATTTGTCTAGCATTGTTCGCTTGCTTCAACATGCTTCAACATGTGATGCCATTTTTGATATCTTCAAAATTGATGTTAAATTTATGTCAACTAATTTAGCTAGAATAGCTTTATAGCTTAAATCTTGGAATGCTGACATGACTTCTAAATCTAGATTGCTATCTCTTTCTTTCCAAGGTAAGTTATTTGGTTCTCAGTTGGATTCGATTATTTCAACTGTCACTGGGGGGAAGGGAGTTTTTTTGCCTCAGGATAAAAGATCTAAGGGTAAATCTAAAGCTTCTGTTTTCGTTCCTTTCGACAAAATAAGGAACAGAAACCTAATCCTTCCCCCAAGGAATCTGTTTCCACTTGGAAACCTTCATCAAATTGGAATAAATCCAAGCCATTTAAGAAACCAAAGCCAGCCCCCAAGTCCGCATGAAGGTGCGGCCCTCATTCCAGCTCAGCTGGTAGGAGGCAGATTAAGATTTTTCAAGGATGTTTGGACAAATTCTGTCCAAAATCAATGGATTCTGAGTATTGTCTCTCAGGGGTATCGAATAGGATTCAGGGTAAGACCTCCTGTGAGATTTTTTCTCTCATGCATCCCAGCAAATCCAGTAAAGGTTCAGGCTTTCCTGAAGTGTGTTTCAGACCTGGAGTTTTCAGGGATAATCATACCGGTTCCATTTCAGGAACAGGGTCTGGGGTTTTATTCAAATCTATTCATTGTCCCAAAGAAAGAAAATTCATTCAGACCAGTTCTGGATTTGAAAATTTTGAATCGTTATGTAAGAGTACCAACTTTCAAAATGGTGACTATAAGGACTATTCTGCCTTTTGTTCAGAAAGGGCATTATATGTCTACAATAGACTTACAGGATGCATATCTTCATATTTCAATTCATCCAGATCATTATCAGTTTCTGAGATTCTCTTTTCTAGACAAGCATTACCAATTTGTCGCTCTTCCTTTTGGCCTAGCGACAGCTCCAAGAATCTTTTCAAAGGTTCTCAGTGCCCTACTCTCTGTAATCAGAGAGCAGGGCATTGCAGTGTTTCCTTCTTTGGACAATATCTTGGTACTAGCTCAGTCTTTACATTCTGCAGAATCTCACACAAATCAACTAGTGTTGTTTCTTCGAAAACATGGTTGGAGGATCAATTTACCAAAAAGTTCTTTGATTCCTCAGACAAGGGTCACCTTTTTAGGTTTCCAGATAGACTCAGTGTCCATGACTCTGTCTCTAACAGACAAGAGACGTTTAAAATTGGTTTCAGCCTGTCAGAACCTTCAGTAGCTATGTGCATGGAAGTTTTAGGTCTCATGACTGCAGCATCGGACGCGATCCCCTTTGCTCGTTTTCATATGAGACCTCTCCAGCTTTGTATGCTGAACCAATAGTGCAGGGATTATACAAGGATATCACAATTAGTATCCTTAAATCCCAATGCTCGACTATCTCTGAATTGGTGGTTAGATCACCATCGTATGATTCTAGGGGCCTCTTTGGTTCGTCCAAATTGGACTGTGATCACAACAGATGCGAGTCTTTCAGGTTGGGGAGCTGTTTGGGGATCTCTGACAGCACAAGGAGTTTGGAAATATCAAGAGGTGAGATTACCAATCAATATTTTGGATTTTCAGGGCTCTTCAGATTTGGCCTCTGTTGAAGAGAGAACCGTTCATTTGTTTTAAGACAGACAATATCACAACTGTGGCATATGTCAATCATCAGGGTGGGACTCACAGTTCCCAAGCTTTGAAAGATGTATCCCGATACTTGCTTGGGCAGAATCCAGTTCCTGTCTAATTTCTGTGGTTCATATCCCAGGTATAGACAATTGGGAAGCGGATTATCTCAGCCGTCAGACTTCACATCCGGGGGAGGGGTCCCTTCATCCAGATGTGTTTTCACAGATTGTTCAGATGTGGGGGTCTTCCAGAAATAGATCGGATGGCTTCCCATCTAAACAAGAAACTTTCCAGGTACCTGTCCAGGTCCAGGGATCCTCAGGCGGAAGCAGTGGATGCGTTGACACTTCCTTGGTGTTATAAACCTGCTTATATTTTTCCGCCTCTAGTTCTTCTTCCAAGAGTGATCTCCAAAATCATCATGGAGCAATAGTTTGTGTTGCTGGTGGCTCCAGCATGGCCTCACAGTTTTGGTATGCGGATCTTATTTGGCTGTCCAGTTGCCAACCTTGGCCACTTCCATTAAGGCCAGACCTTCTCTCTCAAGGTCCGTTTTTCCATCAGGATCTCAAAACATTAAATTTGAAGGTATGGAAATTGAACGCCTAGTGCTTAGTCATAGAGGTTTCTCTGACTTAGTGATTAATACTATGTTACAGGCTCATAAATCTGTTTCTAGGAAGATTTATTATCGAGTTTGGAAGACTTATATTTCATGGTGTTCTCATAAATTCTCTTGGCATTCTTTTAGAATTCCTAGAATTTTACAGTTTCTTCAGGATGGTTTGGATAGAGGTTTGTCTGCAAGTTCCTTGAAGGGACAAATCTCTGCTCTTTCTGTTTTATTTCACAGAAAGATTGCTAAGCTTCCTGATATTCATTGTTTTGTACAGGCTTTGGTTCGTATCAAGCCTGTCATTAAATCAATCTCTCCTCCTTGGAGTCTTAATTTGGTTTTAAATGCTTTACAGGCTTCTCTATTTGAGCCTATGCATTCTTTGGACATTAAACTACTTTCATGGAAAGTGTTGTTTCTTTTGGCCATCTCTTCTACTAGAAGAGTTTCTGAATTATCCGCTCTTTCTTGTGAATCTGCTTTTCTGATTTTTCATCAGGATAAGGCAGTTTTGCGGACTTTTTTTTTTAATTTTTGCCTAAGGTTGTGAATTCTAACAACATTAATAGAGAAATTATTGTCCCTTCCTTGTGTCCTAATCCTAAGAATTCTTTGGAGAAATCCTTACATTCTTTGGATGTGGTAAGAGCTTTGAAATATTATGTTGAAACTACTAAATATTTCAGGAAGACTTCTAGTCTATTTGTTATCTTTTCTGGTTCTAGGAAAGGTCAGAATGCCTCTGCCATTTCCTTGGCATCGTGGTTAAAGCTTTTGATTCATCAAGCTTATTTGGAGTCGGGTCAAGCCCCGCCTCAGAGAATTACAGCTCATTCGATTAGATCAGTCTCCACCTCATGGGCTTTTAAGAATGAAGCTTCAATTGATCAGATTTTAATTCATTTTTTTCTTTTTATTTTGTTTTTAATACCTTGTACTCTGTAAATCCAACTTCCTGTTTCACACAGGAAATTGGATAGCATCACTACTGTATATAAACCGGCTTGTGAACACAGCTATTGCACTCAGCTACTTGCTTTTATTGATTTTATTCTTGCTCTTGAGAAAGACTTGTTAAAAGTTGAAACGCGTTGAGCTAATAAACATATCTTTTTATCAAAGTTGGAAGATTGTTGATACCCTTCTTTGCTGTCCCAAGCCGGATTCTCCTTTATATGGATCTTCATTTGCTTGCAGACCTGTAATAGGCTCTTGTCAGATCCTGATATCCTATATTTACTCCGGGGAACTTCATTATCTGGAAGCATATACCCCGCAGCTGAACTCCCACAACTTATGGAGTGAGTATACTGCACATATATTCACCGGTCTCTTCATACACCTCAAGCCCTTTTTCTCTTCATCATTTAGAGAAATATTATTCTACAGACCAGCGCCATCTATTTTTCCATTGCCAATTGATCAGATTTGCAAAGCAGCAACTTAGTCTTCTTTGCACACATTTACTAAATTCTACCATTTTGATGTATTCGCTTCTTCGGAAGCAGTTTTTGGTAGAAAAGTTCTTCAGGCAGCTGTTTCAGTTTGTTCAGTTTGATTCTTCTGCTTATGTTTTAAGTTTTTCTTTTCATTTATGAGAATAAACTTATATTTGGGTTGTGGATTATTTTTTTACAGCTGAATATGGCTGTTTTTATTTTATCCCTCACTCTTGCGTGGAGTTCCACATCTTGGGTATTGCTATCCCATACGTCACTAGTTCATGGACTCTCGCCAATTACATGAAAGAAAACATAATTTAATTTAATTAAACTTTCATGATTCAGATAGAGCATGCAATTTTAAGCAGCTTTCTAATTTTCTCCTATTATCAATTTTTCTTCCTTCTCTTGGTATCTTTATTTGAAAAGCAGGAATGTAAGCTTAAAAGCCGGCCCATTTTTGGTTCAGAACCTGGGTTGCACAACCTAAACAGTTATATTAATATATGTTTTACCTCTGTGATTACCTTGTATCTAAGCTTTTGTAGGCTGCCCCTTATCTCCTCCCCTAAATAACTCCACAGGAGTAAGCACAATGTTAAATGATACACATGAACTAGCACTGTATAACTGAAAAACTTTTAAAATGCTCTGAGCTAAGAGGAGGTTTTCAACGGTTTAGAAATCAGTCTACCTAGGTTTAGCTTTTAAAAAATACCACCAAGGGAACAAAGCAAATGTAATGATAAAAGTCAATTGGAAAGTTGTTTAAAATTACATGCCCTATCTGAAGCATCAAAGTTTAATTTTGACTAGACTGTCCCTTTAAGTATTGCAATTTAAATGTGGAGTCCAGACAGTCCATCTAAGTCAGATTGCAATTGTCATGTGCTCCATCAGTTAGTTCCTGATCTCCCTCTGAAGCAAACCTGAAGTATTGGCTTGTGAAAGATAAGAAATGTTGATTTCCATTCAAGTTCAGCCCATTTAAGGGATAGATTACAAGTGAAGTGCTATTTATCACTCCCACTCTTGCGCTAACTCTGCTAGGAGCTTTTTGTGGACGTCAGGTTGTTGAAAGTAAAAATTGATACATGATTAAAAACTAATCCTTATTTCAATATGAATCACCTTTGGATTATAATTTATCTGAAATAGAAAGCTATCTTTAGATAGTTTTTTTCCTCAAAAAGCATTTTATTTAAAAAAAAATATATATATATATATATATATATATATATATATATCATTGATTTGTATCCACCCTGCTTTCAATCCTTTAGCATTAAGATGGCCCTTCACTGGAACTAAGGGGTTAGCCAAACCCAAAACAGCTCCAGTCCATTATCCGACTGGCTGATTTTACTGACCACTTGGTCTGGTAGGTAGCGTTCTGCCACACCCTGATTCTTTCATCAGACTGCCAGAGAGTTAAGTGTTATTCATCTGTCCTAAAAAGACATTTTCACTGATCTGGCGTAAAGTAGCGGTGTGCTTTACACTCCAGCTGACACTTTGTGCATGTTGATGTGAGGTTTGTGCACAGCTGCTTAGCCATGAAATCCATTTCATGAAACTCCTGGGCCGCGATCCGATATAAATCGTCGCCGCCACCTACATTAAATGTCTAACCCCCTAATGTGAGCCCCCTACACCGTTGCCACCTACATTAAAATTATTAACCCCTAATGTAATCCCCCTACACCGCCGCCATCTATATTACAATTATTACCCCCTAATGTGAGCCCCCTACCCCGCCGCCACCTATTTTAACTATTTTACCCCTAATCCCCCTACACCACCGCCACCTAAAATAAATGTATTACCCCCTAAACTGTCCCTACCCTAAACTAAATTAAAAATAGCCCTGAAAAGGGCTTTTTGCGTGGCATTGCCCTAAATTAACCAGCTCTATTACCAGCCCTTAAAAGGACTTTTTGCGGGGCATTGCCCCAAAGTAATCAGCTCTTTTACCAGCCCTTAAAAGGGCTTTTTGCGGGGCATTGTCACAAAGTAATCAACTCTTTTGCCTGTAATCTAAATCCCCCTACACCGCCGCCACATATATTAAATATATTAACCCCTAATCTGACCCCCCTACACGCCACCACCTATATTAACTATATTAACCCTAATTATATTAGGGTTAATATAGTTAATATAGTTATTATATTAAATAAATAAAACTATATTAACCCTATCTAACTCTAACACCCCTAACTTAATTATTATTAAAATATTATTAAAATAAATCTAAATAATATTAATAATATTAACTAAATTATTCCTATTTAAAACTAAATACTTACCTATAAAATAAACCCTAAGATAGCTACAATATAATTCATAATTACATTGTAGCTATTTTAGGGTTTATATTTATTTTACAGGTAACTTGGTATTTATTTTAACTAGGTACAATAGCTATTAAATAGTTAATAACTATTTAATAGCTACCTAGTTAAATTAATTACCAATTTACCTGTAAAATAAATCCTAACCTAAGTTACAAATACACCTACACTATCAATAAATTAATTAAATAAACTACAAATATCTAAACTAAAATACAATTAAATACACTAAACTAAATTACAAAAAACAAACAAACTCTAAATTACAAAAAATAAAAAAGATTACAAGATTTTTAAGCTAATTACACCTATTCTAATCCCCCTAATAAAATAACAAAGCCCCCCAAAATAAAAAAATGTCCCTACCCTAATCTAAATTACAAAAGTAATCAGCTCTATTACCAGCCCTTAAAAGGGCCTTTTGTGGTGCATTGCCCCAAAGTAATAAGCTCTTTTGCCTGTAAAAAAAAACAACAACCCCCCCCCCCATTACAACCCACCACCCCTACTCTAACCCACCCAATCCCCCCTTAAAAAACCTAAGTCTATCCCCCAAGTGCTCCTTACCTGTCCTGAAGACCGGCGGAGAAGGTCCTGTTCCAGGCTGAGAAGTCTTCCAGGCGGCGACCTCTTCTTCTTCCAGGATCCAGCCGGCGCGGAGTTGAAAACCGATGACCGCGGAGCTGAAGACCGTCCATCTGGAACTGAAGACCGGCGATTTACTTTACAGGTAAATTGGTAATTATTTTAATTAGGTAGGTATTAAATAGTTATTAACTATTTAATAGCTATTGTACCTAGTTAAAATAAATACCAAGTTACCTGTAAAATAAATATAAACCCTAAAATAGCTACAATGTAATTATTAATTATATTAGGGTTAATATAGTTAATATAGTTATTATATTATATATATTAACTATATTAACCCTATCTAACTCTAACACCCCTAACTTAATTATTATTAAAATAAATCTAAATAATATTAATAATATTAACTAAATTATTCCTATTTAAAACTAAATACTTACCTATAAAATAAACCCTAAGATAGCTACAATATAATTAATAATTACATTGTAGCTATTTTAGGGTTTATATTTATTTTACAGGTAACTTGGTATTTATTTTAACTAGGTACAATAGCTATTAAATAGTTAATAACTATTTAATACCTACCTAGTTAAAATAATTACCAATTTACCTGTAAAATAAATCGCCGGTCATCAGTCCAGATGGACGGTCTTCAGCTCCGCGGTCATCGGTCTTCAACTCCGCGCCGGCTGGATCCTGGAAGAAGAAGAGGTCGCCGCCTGGAAGACTTCTCCGCCTGCAACAGGACCTTCTCTGCCGGTCTTCAGGACAGGTAAGGAGCACTTGGGGGTTAGACTTAGGTTTTTTTTATTAGAGTAGGGGTGGTGGGTTGTAATGGGGGCGTTGTTGTTTTTTTTACAGGCAAAAGAGCTGATTACTTTGGGGCAATGCCCCACAAAAGGCCCTTTTAAGGGCTGGTAATAGAGCTGATTACTTTTGTAATTTAGATTAGGGTAGGGAATTTTTTTTATTTTGGGGGGCTTTGTTATTTTATTAGGGGGATTAGAATAGATGTAATTAGATTAAAAATCTTGTCATCTTTTTTTATTTTTTGTAATTTAGTGGTTTTTTTTGTAATTTAGTTTAGTGTATTTAATTGTATTTTAGTTTAGATATTTGTAGTTTATTTAATTAATTTATTGATAGTGTAGATGTATTTGTAACTTAGGTTAGGATTTATTTTACAGGTAAATTGGTAATTATTTTAACTAGGTAGCTATTAAATAGTTATTAACTATTTAATAGCTATTGTACCTAGTTAAAATAAATACCAAGTTATCTGTAAAATAAATATAAACCCTAAAATAGCTACAATGTAATTATTAATTATATTGTAGCTATCTTAGGGTTTATTTTATAGGTAAGTATTTAGTTTTAAATAGGAATAATTTAGTTAATATTATTAATATTATTTAGATTTATTTTAATAATAATTAAGTTAGGGGTGTTAGAGTTAGATAGGGTTAATATAGTTAATATATATAATATAATAACTATATTAACTATATTAACCCTAATATAATTAGGGTTAATATAGTTAATATAGGTGGCGACGGTGTAGGGGGATTAGATTAGGGGTTCATAATTTTAATATAGGTTGCGGCGGTGTAAGGGGGATTAGATTAGGGGTTAATAATTTTAATATAAGTGGCGGCGGTGTAAGGGGGTCAGATTAGGGGGTAGTACATATAATATAGGTGGTGGCGGTGTAGGGGGCTCACATTAGGGGTTAATATAGTTTAAATAGGTGGTGGCGGTGTAGGGGGATCATATTAGGGGGTAATATAGTTTAAATAGGTGGCGGTGGTGTAGGGGGGATCATATTAGGGGGTAACATAGTTAATGTAGGTGGCGGCGTGGTAGGGGGCTCACATTAGGGGGTAAAACATTTAATGTAGCTAGCGGCGGTGTAGGGGGGTCAGATTATGGGGTAATATAGATAATGTAGCTGGCGGCGGGGTCCGGGAGCGGCGGTTTAGGGGTTAATATATTTATTGTTAGGAGTGAGAGGGGGGATTGCGGATAAAGGGGTATACGTGTCGGGCTATGTTTGGGAGGCGTGTTAGACAGTACGGGAGATTTTATAACTTAGTCAGGTTTTTTTGCGGCGGCAGTTTCTAAAGTACCACACAATATCTATCCGACGGCGCTAACTCGAAAGGACCTAAGCTCCTATAACAAATGGGTCCCTAGTTACCCATAAAAATCAAACAGAAACAGTGGTGGGTGTAAGGAGCCCCTAGGAGAAAAGGCCAGGTCAAAAGAGGGTGCTAGTGGAATCCAACAGCTATATGGGCTAAAAATTATTTAATAACACATATTACAAATACAAAAAAAGTACATGGATCCATGGTACTTAAAAACAATAATACAACAATGATGGTTCAATAATCCAATAACAAGATAAAACAATAATACAATGATATTAGTTAAAACCAGATGAGCATATGGTATAAAAACAATGACAAAAAGTATATATGGCCAAAAATATGTGTGAGATTGGCTCCTGGGGGTCTAGGGCACACTGTAAAGAATCGGGTAGGAGAAATGGAATAGGTGCAAAAATTATTATATAAAATGTGTATTAGAGGTCAATGTGTGCAAAATGTATACAAAATGTGCAAAAATGTGCAGAGGTCCTAAGGATCTCAATAGTGTGACAATATCAATAAAATTCAAATAACTGTACAAACAAGTCCGTTAATCCAATGTGATGATAAAAGTGATAAAAAGTTCCTAATGATCCAAAAAATAAAAGTTCTTGATGATCCAAAATGATCCAACTTATCCAAATAAGTGATTGTAATCCAGGGAGTGGAGAAACAAAAATATGAACAACACCAAAAAAGTAAGTAAAAATGTGAAAAGCTGTGAAAAATAAGAAAAAAATGTGAAAAGATAATCAAAGGTGATTATCTAGTATATCAAGTCTATCAAATAAGGATTCCAAGCTGATTAGGATACAAAGCCAATGGTGTAAAAATAATATTATGCAAAATAAAAATAGAAGTAAAAATAAAAATAAAAATGAAAATAAAACCAATCACTTGAAGAAAGTCAATAAAAAGCAAAAAACTCCATAACCTGTGAAGAAAAGAAATAGTACAACATAGAGCAGTATTGTTTAAAATAGACTCTGGATGATTGAAATATAACTCACCATATATGCCAACGCATTTCGGCCCACCAATAGGGCCTTTTTCAAGACTGATATATGGTTGGTGAGTGTGGTATACCTTTAACTCTAACCCCTCCTATGTGGTCTCCTCCCTATTTAAGGACTACCTGTAACATTCATTCACTGCCTGATTATTGAAGTCATACCTACTCTGTTGTAGCTATTCTTATTTCAGGTCTCCTATCATTTGAATCCTGAGCAAAGTAATAATACCAATATTTACTTTTGCTACCTTTGAATCTCTTATGATCTTGTCGCAACTTTGTTATTATCAAGCCTGGATCATTGAACGGCCGGATCTACTTTTTTACCGATACCCGGAAGTAAGCCGCATTCACACACGCTGCCAGTCCCAGACACGGATCTCCCAGTGCGGTAACGGAACACTCTCGGTCCTCAAGGGGGTAACGTACTCGAACAAAACTAAAGCTTTTAAGCTTCTTACCTGCCTGTTTGTTATCACCAGTCTGCATTATTGGGCAAATCCTGTTATCTGCAATATCAGTTACCAACAAACATTGTGTGTCTGCGGAGTGTCTGAACTTGTATATATTTTAGGATGTGTGTGAATGCGTGAAGTAAAAGGAGATCATTCTGTTTCTTACCTGTTGCTACCATTACTGATTAAGACCGTGTCAGTATTTCTACTCCATCTGTGGCTCTTATATAAACATATATTGAACATATGATATATATCTTATTTATAAATCTTTATCACTATTAACACCTAAGTCTGTAGTTAATACCTAAATTCATCATATATCAAATGCCTCATGTTGTCTAATCAGGATACATAGAAGTTGTTTTCTGATTAGTTCAAAAAAGAGCAACAAGCTCTAATTTTAGGGCTAATCTTTATATAAAGTTCACAAATACTTGTTTTCTGATTTGTAAACTTCAACATACCACAGTGAGAATGCTCCCTTTATACCTGTTTGACTGAGCCTAGTGGCGCCAAATTTGCCCAAATTGCGCCAAATTAGTGACCTCGTGAACCGGAAGTGGTTTCTAAAACCGGATGTGAGGAAACAACCTTATGTATACTTAATATTATGTATACTTAGTGATATAATTTTGAGATCGTTGGTTAAATGTTAATGTCGTTAATATCCTATTAGTAGTATTATATAAAAAGGTTATATGAAAAGGTTTTTGGTTGTGGCTGTACTTTGTGTTCCTTACCGCTATTAGCGCTGAAACCGGAAGTGCGGTCTTTTCGCTAGACCGGAAGTTGACGAAAACCGGAAGTGAGGTGGTTTCGCTAGACCGGAAGTGGTCTAATTGGGGTAAGAACCGGAAGTAGTCACAGTGTTCTTGTATCCGGTGTTAAAACTTGCTATTTGCTGTGTAAAAGATGTGAGATATTTGATAGGACTGATTAAGCTATTGGAGCTAATTATCAGACCTAATGTGACTTAAGAACGTCAGAGGTCCGGTATGAGGGGCTAACACACACCAGATATATTTTGATGTCAATGGTCACCGGAAGGGATAACACCCTTACTTCCGGTTTTAGTATGTGTGTGAGCTAGCTATTGCCTGTATAGATTTACTAGTGTAGGCGATAACATAAACAATATTGGAGATGTTCTTTCACATTGGAATATCTCCAATATTGTTTATGTTATCGCCTACACTAGTAAATCTATACAGGCAATAGCTAGCTAGCTATATTAAGTATACATAAGGTTGTTTCTTCACATCCGGTTTTAGAAACCACTTCCGGTTCACAAGGTCACTAATTTTGCGCAATTTGGGCAAATTTGGCGCCACTAGGCTCAGTCAAACAGGTATAAAGGGAGCATTCTCACCAACCATATATCAGTCTTGAAAAAGGCCCTATTGGTGGGCCGAAACGCGTTGGCATATATGGTGAGTTATATTTCAATCATCCAGAGTCTATTTTAAACAATACTGCTCTATGTTGTACTATTTCTTTTCTTCACAGGTTATGGAGTTTTTTGCTTTTTATTGACTTTCTTCAAGTGATTGGTTTTATTTTTATTTTCATTTTTACTTCTATTTTTATTTTGCATAATATTATTTTTACACCATTGGCTTTGTATCCTAATCAGCTTGGAATCCTTATTTGATAGACTTGATATACAGGCAGTCCCCGGGTTACGTACAAGATAGGGACTTTAGTTTTGTTCTTAAGTTGAATTTGTATGTAAGTTGGAACAGGCACTTTTTTTAGGTGAAACTCTAGCCAAACATTTTTTGTTTTGTTTTGGATAGCATAGGATAAAGTTTGTTTTGCTATCTGTGCCCCTGTTCAGAAAATTTCACATCACTTTCTGTCCTTGTGACAATTGGATTTTCAGTATTTTGGATTATCCTGGAAAGAAGGAGTGTCGATAAAGCTCTATTTTCTCTGTATGTAAGTACGAGTTGTACTTAAGTCGGATGTCTGTAACCCGAAGACTGCCTGTACTTGATAATCACCTTTGATTATCTTTTCTTATTTTTCACAGCTTTTCACATTTTTACTTACTTTTTTGGTGTTGTTCATATTTTTGTTTCTCCACTCCCTGGATTACAATCATTTATTTGGATAAGTTGGATCATTTTGGATCATCAAGAACTTTTATTTTTTGGATCATTAGGAACTTTTTATCACTTTTATCATCACATTGGATTAACGGACTTGTTTTGTACAGTTATTTGAATTTTATTGATATTGTCACACTATTGAGATCCCCAGGACCTCTGCACATTTTTGCACATTTTGTATACATTTTGCACACATTGACTTCTAATACACATTTTATATAATAATTTTTGCACCTATTCCATTTCTCCTACCCGATTCTTTACAGTGTGCCCTAGACCCCCAGGGGCCAATCTCACACATATTTTTGGCCATATATACTATTTGTCATTGTTTTTATACCATATGCTCATCTGGTTTTAACTAATATTATTGTATTATTGTTTTATCTTATTATTGTATTATTGAACCATCATTATTGTATTATTGTTTTTAAGTACCATGGATCCATGTACTTTTTTGTATTTGTAATATGTGTTATTAAATAATTTTTAGCCCATATAGCTGTTGGATTCCACTAGCACCCTCTTTTGACCTGGCCTTTTCTCCTAGGCGCTCCTTACACCCACCACTGTTTCAGGTTCTAAAGTACCGTAAGTCACTGGCGACTCCAGAAATTTGTACTTACGCAGATTTCTGGACATCGCTGGTTTGTCAGACTTACGGCACTTTAGCAAATGCCGGCGCTGTATATGGGATAGCTCGAGTTGCGAGCTGAAACTACGGGCGGCGCAGGTTTCCACGCTTGCGCTGAAACCTGCGCCGTATATCGGATCACGGCCCTGATGCACAGTTCTTGTTGTTGTTGTTCTTAGAAGCTTCCGCTTTACAAAAATAGCACTTACAGTTGACCCAGGAAGATCTAGTAGGGCAGAAATTCCACAAACTGATTTGTGGCAAAAGTGGCATCCTATGACAGTGGCGCGTTTAAAGTCACTGAGCTCTTCAGTACCACCCATTGTACTCTCTATGTTTGTCTATTGAGATTTAATGGTTTTGTGCTGTATTTCATGCACCTGCTAGCAATGGGTGCGCCTGAAACACTTAAACTCACTAATTAGTAGGGATGTCCTTGTACTTTTGGCCATATAGTTTAATTAGTCATAAAGAGGGTGGTTACATTACATGGTCCTCTGAAAGGAGGTTGGTCTGGCAATCGAGATAAATGTAATATGTATTTAACATTTAATGTGAGATTTGTCATTTACTTGGGAGGCAATGTAAAATTGTGTGGATGTACATTATTTTCATTTACCAATGGGACAGAAAGGCCAATGGAAATGGTGTGAGTATAGGACTTCTGTTATATTTATCCTTTTAGCTTAACACTGTTTTGCAATTATTAAAAGGGATATGAAACCCAAATTGCTCATTTCATTATTCAGATAGAGAATACAATTGTAAAAAAGTTTTCAATTTACTTCTATGATCAAATTTGCTTAATTTTCATGTTATTCTTCGTTGAAGAGATATTTAGATAGGGAGTGTGCACATGGCTGAAGCACTCCATGACAGGAAATAGTACTGCCATCTAGTGTTCTTGCTAATGTATAACATTGTTGCAATAGTGCTGCAGACACGTGCGCACACCTGAGCTTACATCCCTACTTTTCGACAAAGGATAACTGGAAAAACAATGAAAATGTGATATTAGAAGTAAATTGGAAAGTTGTTTAAAATTATATGCTCTGTCTGAATTATTAATTTTGACTGTTTTGTGAATGCACTGTAACTATTTTTAGTTTATATGATGCATGTATTTGAGACTGGATGGGGCAGTGCATTCAGGGGTCTTATACCCAAGATGGGATTCCTAAAGGGACAGTATACACTCATTTTCATATAACTGCATGTAATAGACACTACTATAAAGAACAGGATGCACAGATACTGATATAAAAATCCAGTATAAAACTGTTTAAAAACTTACTTAGAAGCTCTCAGTTTAGCTCTGTTGAAAAGGTAGCTGGAAAGCCCACTGCAAGTGGGAAATAAGACACTCCCTCCTCCCCCTTCTTATGCATATGAAAAGACCCTTTACACAAACAGGAGTAAGCTGGAGTAGGTAGTGACGGTATTCACATAAAACTTTGGGGCTTGGTTAGGAGTCTGAAAATCAGAGCAATGTTATTTAAAAATAAGCAAAACTATACATTTAAAAAAAAAAAAAACGTTATGGGCTATATAAATAAATAGATCATCTACAAAACATTTATGCAAAGAAAAAATGAGTGTATAATGTCCCTTAACTTTGATATCATTGAATTCTGCTCAGTCAGGGGTATACTTGGATAGTGGTCAGTAAGTGACACAACGTCTAGTTTTAAAGGGCAGATATGATCTATATATTTGCACATATGAGGGTGGATAGGGACAGTGCATTCAGGGAACTCCTGAGAGTCTTATTACCAAGTAAGGGTTCTAACTTTGATGTCACTGGATTCTGTTTAGTCGCAGGAATACATGGGAAGTAGTCACTAAGTGACACAAAGCTTAGTTTTTATAGGATAGATGTTTATATGATGTATTTTTTTGCCATTATCACATGTGAGAGTGGATAGGGCAGTGCATTTAGGGGACTCCTGTGGAGACTTATCCCCAAGTTAGGGTCCTAACTTTTATGTCATTGGATTCTGCTGTCTGTGGTATACTTGAGTAGTATTCACTAATTGACACAAAGCTTAGTTTTATAGAACAGATGTTTATATGATGTACAGATGTGTTTCTCAACCTTTTGGTAGCAAGTACCCCTGTAGGCATACACTTATTTTCTATGTACTGCAACTGTAGCACAAATATTATTGATCTATTACATGAGAAAAAATGGAAATCATGTGTATCCTTTGATTTCACAAGTTTGTATCAGATATGATAATAAAGTAAAAATATATAGGAATCAGATATTGGTTTATGTTTTCTGGAATTTGATATTTGATAATAATACAAGAGAGAATAATAAACACATATAACACAGATGCATAGTCCATTGATATAAATAATTATATGCAATTAATGTGTTCTTATATTAAAAAAAGATGAAAATAGACTCTTTTCTGCATGATGAGGACAGTAATATTTATGGTACCATCTTTCTATATTTTAATAACCATTTCATACACAGTTTATATGTTCTCTTTTACTATGGCATACTTACCTATTTCACAGTGACACATTTATTTGCTACTTGTCTCTGTGACACTTGGTCACAGTAATACGCTTATACACATATCAGTGAAGCTCAACTCCAGCCCAAATATGTCACTAATAAGTCAGATACGGTTTTAGCAATTTGATGTGAATCAGTGATTGAGCAGTGGTTCAAACTAGGCAGGGAAATACACTCGGCCCTGTTAGGAGTGCTTGAGGGTGTAGATAACAAACACAGCTTTCTTTGATATGTAATTTTTACAATAGCTACAATTGGAAAAACAATAATGAAGGCCAATCCCTGGAGTACCCCTTGCCGATGCCCCAAGTACCCCCAGGGGTACACATACAACAGACTGAGAAACTAGGGTGTACAGTATGTATTAACTTTATAACCTGTGAGAGTGGATGGGGCAGTGCATTCAGGGGGTTACTGAGGGGTCTTATCTCAAACTTAGGTTCCTAACTTTGATGTTATTGGATTCTGCTCAGTCAGGTGAACACTTTGGTAGCGGTCAGTGACACAAAGCCTGGTTTTAGTGCAGATATGATGCACATATTTTCACATATGAGGGTGATAGGGACAGTGCAGTCAGGGGACTCCTGAGGGTCTTATTACCAAGTAAGGGTTCTAACTTTGATGTCAATGGATTCTGCTCAGTCTGAGTATATTTGGTAGGTAGTCACTAAGTGACACAAAGCTTAGTTTTTATAGGACAGATGTATACATGCGCAGTTCAGTTCTTATAATGATACCTTGGATTTGTTTTTATTATTACTGTAGTACCTCTTTAACAGGATAATCTGTCTAGTAGGATGATACCTTAAACTGAAGAATTTAGAATAATAACCGATAGTATTAGAGGTACAATTCTCAATTATATAGCAATTATCCTCACTTGCTAAAAGGGTTACTTTTGAACCTGATATTACTATTGATCTAGGAAAGAGGAGTGAAAATGATGAAGATAATCATGAACAATAGAGTACAAGGATATTCTCATAACATTCTGATGTGAGAGTAGGTATAATGGTTAGCTAACCAGCATATTATAAAAGTAAAATTAAAATTGAAAACACAAGTAAGGTGTCCTTATGAACACGTCTCGGTAAGCCTATAAAGCGTGCTAGAAGGCTCCAGAAAATTAAAGTTGGAGGTAAAACAAGTGAGGTGATTATTAAAAAGTAACTGTCTAAGCTTTGTTGTAGTATATACTCAGGGCAAAATTTCTCAAGCTCCGAAAAAATGCGCCTAAAAAGTTGCAGTTATTTCCGCAATAGTTTGCAATGTGTGAAATAAAAAATGTTGCCATTATTTATCAAAATGCTAGAGACATTTTTGGGGCAAAACTTTTTTGCGATGTCAAGCGAATGGCTGATCCTAGTTTTGTTGCGAAAATTTCACTTTATTTATCAATCTTAATTTTAGACACGGGTAAATGGTTTATTGTTTTAATCAAGTGATCGTTTGTAAGAATGTTATTTCTTATATAGTAAAGTTATTTTTATTTTGCCCCTTCTTTGGCTTTCTTTCATTGAGGAAGGTTGCCTGTTTTATGGAGCTTATCTTTGTTCTTTTTAATATACTTATTTCAATTGTACTTAAATTATTTTACTTTTTTTATAAATTTGTGTATACCTTTTTGTTATTTAATTATTAATATTATTCAGGTTCTACGCCTTGTTGTGGGTAATTTCTAACCCTAGATACAGCAAGAAAAACATATTTCTATTTTCCCTCCAGACAAACAACAATATCGTTCTTTATTTTTCACTCCTCGAAACCTACAAATTGGCGAGATTAAAAACAGTGAATATTGCATGCACCGCTTTTCATAAATATATGAGAACTGCGAATATATACGGGCATTTTAAAATGCCAATAGAGATTAATACAAGAATTAGGCATTTCCAGACAACTTGTTCGCATATATTTAAGACTTGCGAATGGTCATGAGTCAATTTGTTCGCACATATGAAAAGTTGCGACTTTATTGGCGCATAACCTTTCATAAATATGGTGATATCATTTAAGAGGGTTTTTTTTTTACGACAAATGTGAGAATTTTCTTATTCTCACTTTGATAAATCTTGCCCTCAGCGTATCTATGTCACCCAGGACCCAACTATAAAAATGTACAGGAACAGACTTACCACTTCTGACTGCAGTGGCGTCACTAGGGTTGGTGTCATCCGGTGCGGTAAGTTATGGTAAGTTATGGTGTCACCCCCCCCTCCCAGAAAGCAGACACACAAACACAAAAACACAGGCACACACACATACAAACACTCAGACACACTTAAAAACACACTAAGATGCACACACAAACACTCGGAAACACACACACAAAAACACACACACAGAAACACTCAGACAGACACACACACAAAAACTCAGACACAGACACACACAAAATATGTAAACTGCACTGCATTAATTATAAAGCTCATGCCTAGAGCTGCTCCCTGGCTCAGCAGAGCATCAAATGAAAGATAAATGGAGCATTTTAAAAATAAATCACTAAAGAAAAGGTTTAGGCGCGCAAACTATGAAAATTCTGCTCTCTGACTCTGTTCCAAGTCTGTCAGTGCACAGCCCCGGGCCGCGTGCCTACCGCTTCTTATGGCCAAGCACCTCTGCTCTCTGCCCACCCCCAGACCCCTGTCTGCCTTCCCCTCCTACCTCTTCAGTGTGCACTTAGTGTACCGTAACCGTACCGGTCTGGTGGGCATCATACGTAGCTCCTTCACTTTAGAGACAGTGTCAGACAGTCATGCGGTCAGGTGCCAGGCATCCCCCCTCATAATTTCCCAGTTCCCGTTTAGAGAGACATCACAGCAGTGAGTGACTCCACTGCTCCACACGTCATTGAGCAGTGAGCACAGATAGGCAGGCAGGTTTAGGCTAGCAGCGCAACTTTGCAAGCCCCACGGCATGCCAACAACATTCATAGTGAAATTGGGCTAAGGAGGAGCAAAGTACAAACAAGCAAAAGCAGCCGGAAAAACTATTTGTGGAAATTGCAGCGCTGGCTTAAGGGGCAAAAAAATGAAGTGTCTACAACTTCCCCAATCCCAGTAATGTTCACAAATGCTGGCCCCTCTAATAAAAAATATATGCATCTCTACATTGTATTTCTTTGAATTTCAATAAAATTAATTAAATTTTTTTTTATTTGTGGTGTCACCCCCTGGAGAGTGTCACCCTGGTGCGGCCCACACCCCCCTAGTGACGCCACTGTCTGACTGATAATATATTATCCCAGAAGGATAGACATTAATATAATCCCCATTCCTACCTCTAGTATACAGAGCTGGAGAGGTATATATGCAACTTATATAGTTTCTCCAACCATAACCATCTTAGGTTATTAATGACAATTTAAAGGAATTTTAAATTTTAAGGGAGAGATGAGCTGTCTGAACCTGTAGGGAGGTAAATGTTTTGGCACCAAGCTCTCAAAGATGAAAATGCGTATATATTAGGGCACTACTTAACATTCCTCTAGGTCTCTATACTAAATGATTCTAGGCTATTACTCTACAGTACCCCTGCTCCGGCCGCCGGCAGAAGATCCCAGTCACAGAGGAACAGTCCCCGTAGTCTCCACTTACTTACTGATTTCAATGGGATTTGGGAAAAGGCCCTTTAACTAGCTGATGCAATTAATATTCTATTAGTTAGCCCTAATGAACAAGCTATCCCCAGAGGCTGTTATCAGTAAAGAAAAAAGTGATCTAAACCATCTAGGGTAAAGCTGACCTCCAAATGAAGTGCTATACGCGATCTCACAAAAACTTACATTGTTTGGACTTAGGGTTGTCTGGGAAACTATATACAGAGCTTAGCATTATGAGTACACCCCACAAGGATCAGTACCAAGTTTAGCTATAGAGATCTAAGTAAAACAGTTCCTTATATCTTAACAAAGGTTTTTTTTTGTTTTTTTAGTTCCTTATATCTTAACATGTAACATAGTTACTTAGCAAACTTTTAATGTACCGTTCTGATTAAGTGTACAATACTTCTAAACACAACTTCTAAACACAACCATACTGGGAATATATCTTTGTGTATATAAGAGCATTGAGTAAACATACTTAATTGTGGAACAAAGCTGTTCCAAGTCTGTTACACGCTAGGTTATTGCAGTATGCTCAAACCCAAATGATGAATCTGTAATTCCGGGCAACTGTGCTGATAAAAATGGGGACACAGATCAAAAAGAGAAGCGATAATAAAAACAAAAGTCGTCAACCAACTTGTATGTTACAACAGTTCCATTAAACCCGCCGGATTTTATTCACCAAACCCAATTTGGTGATACAAGGATGACCTCCACCTGGATCCCATGATAGAGCTCCAGCAGGCAGTAAGATTTGAGACCACCGACAGCGGTAAACAGCCCCCATCGCCAATGCAAAAATGCAACTACTGTGCTGCTTCATTTAGTCGGGCCGTTTTGGATGTCCGAGTAGGAAAGGACCAGATGGGTTCGACCTTTATGAGCAAACTTGCTGTTTACATGGATTAGAGGGTGAGTAACTACTACTGTAGCTTGCAGAACCGCTGGTATAGTGCCATTTTCCTGCTTGGAAGTGCATGGGGCCTGTATCAACTGTGATGAAGTCTCCCTTGCCTCCTGTACTGAGGTATGATCCCCTCTCGTATTCTGCAGCATGTCAAATTTCTCCCTGCAAATCTGCATTATCGGAGAGAGCAGCGCATCTGATCTCTGATGTAAGGAGAGCCGTGTGGGAATCCAACCGTCCCATAAGTTCGGCAATTAAGTCTCTTAAAACAGTCGTCATGCCGTTTATAAGGAGGTTGTCTGGGACACCCTACTTATACTTGAGCGCTGATGTTAGCAGTTAAAAGTTGAATGCTGAGAGTAATGGCAGATTAATACTGCTTTACCCGATTAAATAGGTAACTGAGGGGGGTTCGAAGTATGTGAAATAAGGTCGCTGCCTTCAGCTAACTCATTTAGAATTCAGCTAGTACAATCGTAGTAGTGAAGGTATCTTTCAGCTCTGTGGCATCTTCTCTGTTGGCTTCATTTGTTATATGGCAGGACGACTGGTTAGTGAGAAGATATACAATGAGTTATTATAAAGACTTGAGGAGCTTCTCCATTATGCTGCTGATCATGGCTGCGTTCAGGACACGCCCCTTGCTCAAGATTTTATGTATAGAGCTTCAAAACTCTCCCAACTAAATCCAGAAATGCTACTTAATAGGTACAGACCAATCAGCTTTCTCTGTGTACATATGGCCTCTTGTTCCTACATTTTGTATTGCCCCAAACTCAAATCAGCCAGATAAGGGCCCTACTTATCTTACATAAGCCGCAATCCTGTTGATGATGCCTCTACACTTCACCTGTACTTCTCATTGCCTCCAAATCACAACCGCACTCCACCTTCACAGTGACTCATTACAGCAGGATTTCATTGATGCTCCTACACACCCTGTAGGTTTCATAAACAAAGGCTTTATTTCTGTTTATATGTAGTGACAGCAAAAATGCTAAACAAATATCTGGTACTTTGAGCAAGTTTTTCTCTAAAATTCCTGGTAGTGAAGGGGTTAAAGGACCAGTAAATACAGTAGATTTGCATAATCAACAAATGCATGATAAAAGACAATGCAATAGCTGTTGGTCTGAGCTTCAAATGAGTAGATTTTTTTCTGACAAATTTCAGTTATGCAATTTCCATTCCCCCTGTACCATGTGATAGCCATCAGCCAATCACAAATGCATATACGTATATTCTGTGAATTCTTGCACAAGCTCTGTAGGAGCTCATGACTCAAAAACCGTAAATATAAAAAGACTGTTCACATTTTGTTAATTGAAATAAATTGGAAAGTCGGTTAAAAAGCATGCTCTATCTATCTGAATCATGAATGTAGTATTTAGAGGGCACTAGGAGAAGCTAAATATATCTTAATATGCTACCTTAGATAGGTGTTAAAGAGAATTAGCCTTATTGAGACTGTGATTGTTTGTACGTATATTTATATAGACTAAACCACAAATTCAATACCTAAGGATTTCTAAATGATGACTATAGATTGGTGTGAATATAGATTAGTCTTAATTTAACTGGATATGTTTATATGCAATATTATAAAAAAAATTCCCAAGCAGAGTAGGCAAAGATTATTACACATGTATTTACAAAGATACTTCAGGTTTAGTATACATTCACAATAGTAAAATTTGGGACGTCTCCCATACAAATAGGACCACTCCTAAAGAATGGCATATAAAAACACTCTCAAATTACAATAAAATGATAAAGCAAAAATAAATTCCAACTGATCAGGGGTCATAAAGCAGATAAAATCAATGTATATGTATAAACTCTTCCAAATTAACAAACCTGGATAAGTGGATACCCTATGTTAGTATAGCCAGCTATATAAATAACATATACCATTAACTAATTAAAAAAATATGTATTCAGAGGTTATGAACCGCATACCACCATAGGAAAAATTATATATTATTGAGCCGTTTTAGAACTCATCCACTTCTGATTAAATATATCTTTAAGACGTACTGGTAGAAGTTAGTATTGCTGGACATAAACACACTTATGGCGCCACTTTGAAGAGCCAAGTAAAAGCAATGTCTCTTATTGCAAGTCTCTTATAACGAGTTTCCCACTTCATATTGTGGTAGCATACATTACTATTGCAAACATATTATTCTCAAGGTCGTAAGTGAACTGTTCCACAGGTAAGTGACACTTTGCATCAGCAGTTTTAGTTTACCTGCATGAGCTATGCTCCTAGCTCTTGTTTCTTACTGCAGTTTTTCAAGCGTGTGTTTGGCGTCTTCTGTGGCTCTTCTGTGGTGATCCCATGACTTTACCTTATGTCACAGCTCTGAGCAGCTATGTAGCGGTTAAAGGGACATGCCACCCACATTTTTTCTTTTATGATTTAGAAAGAGAATGCAATTTTAAACATCTTTCTAATTTACTTATATTATCTAATTTGTTTTATTCTCTTGATATTCTTTGATGAAAAGCATATCTAGATATGCTCACTAGCTGCTGATTGATTGCTGCACATAGAAGCCTCGTGTGATTGGCTCATCCTGTGCATTGCTTTTTCTTCAACTAAGGATAGCTAGAAAATGAAGCAAAATAAATAATGGAAGTAAATTGTAATGTTGTTTAAATTTATATTCTCTATCTGAATCATGAAAGAAAGATTTTGGGTTTAGTGGCCCTTTAAGGGCTGGATTGGATACAAAAGAACTTTTCAAAAGTAATAGCAACCTTAAAAGATTGCAACACAAAGTCTCCTTTCACTTAGTGCTGATAGCATGCAAGTAGTGTTGTATAGAGCATATATTATAACCCGGGTTATTTTTAAATGTTCCACGATGTTGAAAAGATTAGACACTGGATCAGAAGTTACCCGTAGATTTGTGCCTGTGTGTTAGTAATCAGAAATGTTTAGCCTGTATACCAATGTTCAGCCTGTATACCATCAAAATGTTTTCACCCTATGTTGGGCTTATTCTTGAAAAAGCCCAGCATAGGGTGAAACATGTTGATGGTATACAGGCTGAACATTTCTGATTACTAACACACAGGCACAAATCTACGGATAACTTTTGATCCAGTGTCTAATCTTTTGAACATTGTGGAACATTTAAAAATAACCTGGGTTATAATATATGCTCTATACCAGTGTTTTTCAACCAGTGTGCCGTGGCACACTAGTGTGCCATGAGAGATCCTCAGGTGTGCCACGGCAGACTGACAAAAGTGAGGGGGTGTCCCTCTTTCAAATTTTGAAATATTGGGAGGTATGTGACAGGCTCATCAGGTATCATATACAACCATTACATTGACATTCATTCACAGACAATCATTATGATTGTTTGTGAATGAATGTCAATATGTCATGTATAGTTTGTAGGAGGCATGGCATGAGCACAGTACAGTGTGTGTGTGTGTATATATATATATATATATATATATATATATCCTGTATTAGGCTACAATGTGTGATTTTGTAAAATTTTGGTATGGTGGTGTGCCGCAGGATTTTTTAATGTAAAAAAGTGTGCCACAGCAAAAAAAAAGTTGCAAATCACTGCTCTATACAACAATACTTGTGTGCTATCAGGAGACTTTGTGTTGCAATCTTTTAAAGTTGCTATTACTTTTGAAAAGTTCTTTTGTATCCAATCCAGCCCTTAACCGGAACCGCTACATAGCTGATCAGAGCTGTGACATAAGGTAAAGTCACGGGATCACCACAGAGGAGCCACACAACACGCCAAACACACGCTTGAAAAACTGCGGTAAGAAACAAGAGCTAGGAGCATAGCTCATGCAGGTAAACTAAAACTGCTGATACAAAGTGTCACTTACCTGTGGAACAGTTCACTTACAACCTTGAGAATAATATGTTTGCAATAGTAATGTATGCTACCACAATCTGAAGTGGGAAACTCGTTATAAGAGACTTGCAATAAGAGACATTGCTTTTACTTGGCTCTTCAAAGTGGCGCCATAAGTGTGTTTATGTCCTGCAATACTAACTTCTACCAGTACGTCTTAAAGATATATTTAATCAGAAGTGGATGAGTTCTAAAACGGCTCAATAATATATAATTTTTCCTTTGGTGGTATGCGGTTCATAACCTCTGAATACATATTTTTTTAATTAGTTAAAGTGAATGTAAATTTTGATGCTAAAGTGCCCTGTTTTTAAAACTTTGATTAAAAACAGGGGCACTTTAATTCATCCAAATTTACATTTCACTCCTGTTGTGACAAAAAAACTTACCTTTTAAACTTCACAGCAGCTCCAGCTTCCTCCAGTCTCACAAGCCATTTCTGATGTCAGAAATGATTGATAGGTCATTCTCCAATCACAGCTTTCCCCGGGGGATTCAGTGTCCGATTCACTGCTGTGATTGGAGGAAGCTGGATGCCTCATTTTAGACCCAGGAAGAGGCTTTGAAACGGGTGGAGGAAGCTGGAGCTGCTGTGAAGATTAAAAGGTAAGTTTTTTTTTCACAACAGGAGTGAAATGAAAATTTTGATGAATTAAAGTGCCCCTGATTTTAATCAAAGTTTTAAAAACCGGGCACTTTAGCATCAAAATTTACATTCACTTTAATGGTATATGTTATTTATATAGCTGGCTATACTAACATAGGGTAGCCACTTATCCAGATTTGTTAATTTGGAAGAGTTTATACATATACATTGATTTTCTCTTGTGAGGTGTATCCAGTCCATGGGTTCATCCAGAGCTGTCTATATAGCTCCTCCCCTAACTGCCACCCCCAGTCGTTCTCTTGCAACTCTCGACAAGAAAGGAAGTATCAAGAGATATGTGGTGACTTAGTGTAGTTTTACCTTCAATCAAGAGTTTATTTTTAAACGGTACCGGCGTTGTACTGTTTTACTCTCAGGCAGAAATTAGAAGAAGAATTCTGCCTGGAGGTTTGATGATCTTAGCGGTTTGTAACTAAGGTCCATTGCTGTTTTCACACATAACTGAAGAATATAGGAAAACTTCAGTTGGGGGAATGGTCTGCAGATTACCTGCTTTGAGGTATGTTCAGTATTTTTATTTCTAGAGAGATGAATAAGTTCTAGAAAATGCTGACAGAGCCTTGTGTATTGAGGTAAGCCTGATGCAGTGATTTAACAGCGACTGGGATCATGCTTACATAACAGGGTAATACTCATGTTAATATTCATATTGCTTAGTGACAAAACGTTTACATGATTTCATAAATAGGACGTTTTTTCTCTGAGGGAGATAAGTCTTTATTTGGGGCCTAGTTTCCACATGGCTAGTCAGATACTCCTAGGAGTATTTTCTTAAGGCCCCTCTGACATCCAGTACATGGTGGGAGGGGCCTATTTTAGCGCTCTAACTGCGCAGTTTTAATTCAGACTGAGACATCCAGCTTCCCTAGAAGAGTCCTCTGGCATCTGAGAACTATTTCAAAGAAGTTATTTCTGCACAAAATCATATTTGAGGGCAGGTAGGAGCCTCAGCAGAGCTGTGGCACGGTGCTCAATTGACTTTTAACGTTTTTTAACGTTTTTCAATCCGGTTTGAGGCCTAAGGGGTTAATCATCCATTTGCAAGTGGGTGCAATGTTGCTTTCGTCCCTTACTCACACTGTAAACATTTCAAAGACTTTACTGTATTTTTACACTGTTTTGCAGTTTAAGTGCTAGTTTTTTACTCTTAAAGGCACAGTAACATTTTTGTTTAATTGCTGTTTCACCTTTATTAAAGTGTTTTCCAAGCTTGCTTGTCTCATTACTAGTCTGTTAAAAATGTCTGACATAGAGGAAACTCCTTGTTCAATATGTTTGGAAGCCATGGTGGAACCCCCTCTTAGAATGTGTACCAAATGTACTGAAATTTCTATAAACTATAAAGACCATATTATGGCGCTTAAAGATTTATCTCCAGGGGATTCTCTGACTGAAAAGAGGGATATTATTCCATCTAACTCTCCCCATGTGTCAGAACCTATAACTCCCGCTCAAGTGACGCCAAGTACATCTAGCGCGTCTAATTCTTTTACCTTACAGGACATGGCGGCAGTTATGAATGCTACCCTCACAGAGGTATTCTCCAAACTGCCAGGGCTACAAGGAAAGCGAGACAGCTCTGGGGCTAGAACTAATACAGAGCTTTCTGACGCTTTATTGCCTGTGTCCGACATACCCTCACAATACTCAGAAGCCGAGGCAGGTGAGCATCTCTGTGGGTGACATTTCAGACTCAGGGAAGGCGTTACTTCAGTCTGATTCTGAAATGACAGCGTTTAAATTTAAGCTTGAACACCTCCGCTTATTGCTTAGGGAGGTTTTAGCGACTCTGGATGACTGTGACCCCATTGTGGTTCCAGAGAAATTGTGTAAAATGGACAAATACTTTGCAGTGCCTGTTTACACTGATGTTTTTCCAGTCCCTAAGAGGTTTTCGGAAATTATTACTAAGGAATGGGATAGACCAGGTGTGCCGTTCTCTCCCCCTCCTGCTTTCAAAAAGATGTTTCCCATAGATGCCACCGTACAGGACTCGTGGCAGACGGTTCCTAAGGTGGAGGGAGCAGTCTCTACCCTAGCTAAGCGTACAACTATCCCCGTCGAGGACAGTTGTGCTTTCCTAGATCCTATGGATAACAAATTGGAGGGTCTCCTTAAAGGACCAGTCAACACATTAGATTTGCATAATCAACAAATGCAAGATAACAAAACAATGCAATAGCACTTAGTCTGAACTTCAAATGAGTAGAAGATTTTTTTATAACAAATTTCAAAGTTATGTATATTTCCACTCCCCTTGTACCATGTGATAGCAATCAACCAATCACAAATGCATATACGTATAGTCTGTGAATTCTTGCACATGCTCAGTAGGATTCGGTGACTCAAAAATTGTAAATATAAAAGACTGTGCACATTTTTTTTAATGGAAGTAAATTGGAAAGTTGTTTAAAATTACATGCTGTATCAGAATCATGAAAGTTTAATTTAACCTGAGTGGCCCTTTAAGAAAATTTTTATACATCAAGGTTTTATTCTCCAGCCTCTTGCATGCATTGCCCCAGTCACTGCTGCAGCGGCCTTTTGGTTTGAGTCTCTTGAGGAGGCTCTACAGGTGGAGACCCCGTTAGACGATATTCTAGACAGGATTAAAGCTCTTAAGTTAGCTAACTCCTTTATTTCTGACGCCATTTTTCATTTAGCCAGACTATCGGCTAAGAATTCAGGTTTTGCCATTTTGGCGCGTAGGGCGCTATAGCTTAAGTCCTGGTCAGCAGACGTTACTTCAAAGTCTAAGCTTCTTAACATCCCCTTCAAGGGACAGACCCTATTCGGGCCCGGTCTGAAGGAGATCATTTCTGATATTACTGGAGGGAAAGGTCACGCCCTTCCTCAGGATAGGTCCAATAAGTTAACAACCAAACAGAATAATTTTCGTTCCTTTCGAAACTTCAAGAGTGGAGCAGCTTCAGTTTCCTCTAATGCAAAACAAGAGGGAAATTTCGCCCAGCCCAAACCAGTCTGGAGACCTAACCAGGCTTGGAACAAGGGGAAGCAGGCCAAGAAACCTGCGGCTGCCTCTAAGACAGCATGAAGGAGTAGCCCTCAATCCGGGACCGGATCTAGTGGGGGGCAGACTTTCTCTCTTCGCCCAGGCTTGGGCAAGAGACTCCAGGATCCCTGGGTATTAGAGATTGTTTCCCAGGGATATCTTCTGGACTTCAAAGCTTCATCTCCAAAGGGGAGATTTCATCTCTCACAATTATCTGTAAACCAGATAAAGAGAGAGGTGTTCTTAAGTTGTGTTCAAGACCTACTGGTTATGGGAGTGATCCACCCAGTTCCAAGGGAGGAACAGGGGCAGGGCTTCTATTCAAATCTGTTTATAGTTCCCAAAAAAGAGGGAACTTTCAGACCAATCTTGGATCTCAAGATCCTAAACAAATTTCTCAGGGTCCCATCCTTCAAGATGGAGACTATCCAAACCATCCTCCCTATGATCCAGGAGGGTCAATATATGACTATCGTGGATTTAAAGGATGCTTAGCTCCACAGAGATCATCATCAGTTCCTCAGGTTCGCCTTCTTAAACAGGCATTACCAGTTTGTGGCTCTTCCCTTCGGGTTAGCCACGGCACCAAGAATCTTTACGAAGGTTCTAGGGTCCCTACTGGCGGTTCTAAGGCCACGGGGCATAGCGGTGGCTCCTTACTTAGACGACATTCTGATACAGGCGTCGACTTTTCAAATCGCAAAGTCCCATACGGACATTGTTCTGGCCTTTCTGAGGTCTCATGGGTGGAAGGTGAACGAAGAAAAGAGTTCTCTCTCCCCTCTCACAAGAGTTTCCTTCCTAGATTCAGTAGAAATGAAAATTTTTCTGACAGAGGTCAGGTTATCAAAACTTCTAACTTCCTGCCGTGCTCTTCATTCCACTACTCGGCCGTCAGTGGCTCAATGTATGGAAGTAATCGGCTTAATGGTAGCGGCTATGGACATAGTTCCGTTTGCCCGCCTACATCTCAGACCACTGCAACTTTGCATGCTCAATCAGTGGAATGGGGATTGCACAGATTTGTCCCCTCTGCTAAATCTGGATCAAGAGACCAGGGATTCTCTTCTCTGGTGGTTATTTCGGGTCCATCTGTCCAGGGGAAAGAGTTTCCGCAGGCCAGAGTGGACTATAGTGATGACAGATGCCAGCATTCTGGGCTGGGGCCAGTCTGGAACTCCCTGAAGGCTCAGGGTTCGTGGACTCAGGAGGAAGCCCTCCTTCCGATAAACATTCTGGAACTGAGAGCGATGTTCAATACTCTTCAGGCTTGGCCTCAACTAGCTGCGGTCAGGTTCATCAGATTTCAGTTGGACAATATCACGACTGTAGCCTATATCAACCATCAGGGGGGGACCAGAAGCCACCTGGCAATGTTGGAGGTTTCAAAGATAATTCTATGGGCAGAGGTTCACTCTTGCCATCTCTCAGCTATACATATCCCAGGAGTAGAGAACTAGGAGGCGGATTTTCTAAGTCGGCAGACTTTTCATCCGGGGGAGTGGGAGCTCCATCCGGAGGTATTTGCCCAGCTGATTCAACTATGGGGCAAACCAGAAGTGGATCTGATGGCGGCTCGTCAGAACGCCAATCTTCCTTGTTACGGGTCCAGGTCAAGGGATCCCTGGGGGTGGCAGTTAGGGGAGGATCTATATAGACAGCTCTGCTGTGGGTGTCCTCTTGCAACTTCCTGTTGGGAAGGAGAATATCCCACAAGTAATTGATGAACCCGTGGACTGGATACACCACAAGAGAAAGAAATGTATCAGGTAAGCATAAATTTTGTTTTATCTGCTATATGACCCCTGATCAGTTGGAATTTATTTGTGCTTTATCATTTTATTGTAATTTGAGAGTTTTTTTATATTTTTATATGCCATTCTTTAGGAGTGGTCCTATTTATATGTGAGACGTCCCAAATTTTACTATTGTGAATGTATACTAAACCTGAAGTATCTTTGTAAATAAATTTGTAATAATCTTTGCCTACTCTGCTTGGGGTAAATTTTATAATAATGCATATAAACATATCCAGTTAAATTAAGACTAATCTATATTCACACCAATCTATAGTCATCATTTAGAAATCCTTAGGTATTGAATTTGTGGTTTAGTCTATATAAATATACGTCCAGACAATCACAGTCTCAATAAGGCTAATTCTCTTTAACACCTATCTAAGGTAGCATATTAAGATATATTTAGCTTCTCCTAGCGCCCTCTAAATACTACATTCAATTTGTTCTTAAATTATATAACATACTTTGGAGGAAGGTGTGTTTTTAGAAGAGTTTGATATCATATATTTCTTTCATGTAATTGGCAAGAATCCATGAGCTAGTGACGTATGTGATATACAATCCTACCAGGAGGGGCAAAGTTTCCCAAACCTCAAAATGCCTATAAATACACCCCTCACCACACCCACAATTCAGTTTTACAAACTTTGCCTCCTATGGAGGTGGTGAAGTAAGTCTGTGCTAAGATTTCTACATTGACATGCGCTTCTCAGCATTTTGAAGCCCGATTCCTCTCAGAGTACAGCGAATGTCAGAGGGACGTAGAGAGTATTACCTATTGAATGCAATGATTTTCCTAACGGGGGTCTTTTTCATGGGTTCTCTGTTATCGGTTGTAGATATTCATCTCCTACCTCCCTTTTCAGATCGACGATATACTCTCATATACCAATGCCTCTACTGATAACTGTTTCAATATTGGTTTGGCTATCTGCTATATGTGGATGGGTGTCTTTGTGTAAGTATGTTTTTATTTATTAAGACACCTCAGCTATGGTTTGGCAATTTATGCATTTATATAAAGTTCTAAATATATGTATTGTACTTATATTTGCCATGAGTCAGGTTCATGTATTTCCTTTTGCAGATCAGTTTCATATTTTGGAAAGTTAATATTGAGAAATATTTTTCTTCCTGGGGTTTAGTATTTTTTTCAATTGACTACTTGTTCAAATTGCGGGCTGTCTTAGGCTCGCGGGTGCGCTTAATGCTACACTTTACTGCGTCATTCTTGTCGCGAAATTTTTTTTGCCGCGAAGAGCACGTCCATTGATGCAAGTTCGTCATTTCAGGCGTCATACTTGACGCAGTAGTTCACACAGGGTTGCGTCGCTAGTGAAGCGAGTATGTCATTTCCGGACATAGTTGGCGCCAAAAAAATTTTCAGTTATGTTGTGCGTCATACTTGGCGCCCAATTTTTTTCATTATTTATTGCCCCATTGCTTTTGCCTCTTGCCTTTTGTTATGTCAGAGGGCTATGCTATTTGCTTTTTTTCCCATTCCTGAAACTGTCATATAAGGAAATTGATAATTTTGCTTTATATGTCGTTTTTTTCTTTTAGATTTTGCAAGATGTCTCAATCTGATCCTGCCTCAGAAGTATCTGCTGGAACTTTGCTGCCTGACATCGGTTCTACCAAAGCTAAGTGCATTTGTTGTAAAATTGTGGAGATTATATCTCCAAATGTCATTTGTAATAGTTGTCATGATAAACTTTTACATGCAGATAGAGTTTCCATCTGTAATAGTACATTGCCGGTTGCAGTTCCCTCAACTTCTAATGTACATGATATACCTATGAATTTTAAAGAATGTGTTACTGATTCTATTCAGAAGGCTTTGTCTGCATTTCCACCTTCTAATAAGCCTAAGAGGTCTTTTAAAACTTCTGATAAAGTTGATGAAAATTTCAAATGACCGACAGCATAATGAATTATGAGGCTCTATCTAATTCAGAAGACCCTTCCTCAGACATTGACACTGACAAATCTACTTATTTATTTAAAATAGAGCATATGCGTTCTTTGTTAAAAGAAATGTTAATTACTTTGGATATTGAGGAAGCTAGTCCTCTTGATATTAAAACCAGTAAACGTTTAAATGCTGTTTTTAAACCTACTGTGGTTACTCCAGAGGTTTTTCCTATTCCTGATGCTATTTCTGACATGATTTCTAAGGAATGGAATAAGCCAGGTACTCCTTTTAATCCTTCTGCAAGGTTTAAAAAATTGTATCCTTTACCAGCAATTGCAATAGAGTTTTAGGAAATGATCCCCAAAGTTGATGGGGCTATTTCTACTCTTGCTAAATGAACCACTATTCCTATGGAAGATAGTACGTTCTTTAAAGATCCTTTAGATAGGAAGATTGAATCTTATCTAAGGAAAGCCTATTTATATTCAGGTCATCTTCTTAGGCCTGCAATTACTTTGGATGATGTTGCAACTTTTTGGTTGGAGAATTTAGTGCAACAAGAATTGGATTCTGACATATCTAGCATTGTTCGCTTACTGCAACATGCTAATCATTTTATTTGTGATGCCATTTTTGATATTATCAAAATTGATATTAGATCCATGTCTTTAGCTATTTTAGCTTGAAGAGCCTTGTGGCTTAAATCTTGGAATGCTGATATGACATCTAAGTCTAGATTGCTATCTCTTTCTTTCCAAGGTAATAATTTATTTGGTTCTCAGTTGGATTCATTATTATTATTATTATTTCAACTGTTACTGGGGGGAAAGGAGTTTTTTTTTGCCTCAGGATAAAAAAAACTAAGGGTAAATCTAAGGCTTCTAATCGTTTTCGTTCCTTTCGTCAAAATAAAGAACATAAATCTAATCCTTCCCCCAAGGAATCTGTTTCCAATTGGAAGCCTTCCTCAAATTGGAATAAATCCAAGCCTTTTAAGAAACCAAAGTCAGCCCCTAAGTCTGCATGAAGGTGCGGCCCTCATTCCAGCTCAGCTGGTAGGGGGCAGATTAAGGTTTTTCAAGGATGTTTGGATAAATTCTGTCCAAAATCAATGGATTCAGAGCATTGTCTCTCAGGGCTACCAAATTGGATTCAGAGTAAGATCTCCTGTGAGATTTTTTCTCTAACGCATCCCAGTAAATCTAGTAAAAGCTCAGGCTTTCCTGAAGTGTGTTTCAGATCTGGTGGTTTCAGGGGTAATCATGCCGGTTCCTTTTCAGGAACAAGGCCTGGGGTTTTATTCAAATCTATTCATTGTCCCAAAGAAAGAAAATTCATTCAGACCAGTTCTCGATCTGAAAATTTTGAATCGTTATGTAAGAGTACCAACTTTCAAGATGGTGACTATAAGGACTATTCTGCCTTTTGTTCAGCAAGGACATTATATGTCTACAATAGACTTGCAGGATGCTTACCTTCATATTCCGATTCATCCAGAACATTATCAGTTCCTGAGATTCTCTTTTCTAGACAAGCATTACCAATGTGTTGCTCTTCCATTTGGCCTAGCAACAGCTCCAAGAATCGTTTCAAAGGTTCCGGGTGCCCTACTCTCTGTAATCAGAGAACAGGGTATTGCGGTGTTTCCTTATTTGGACGATATCTTGGTACTAGCTCAGTCTTTACGTTCTGCAGAATCTCACACAAATCAACTTGTGTTGTTTCTTCGAAAACATGGTTGGAAGATCAATTTACCAAAAAGTTTTTTGATTCCTCAGACAAGGGTCACCTTTTTAGGTTTCCAGATAGATTCAGTGTCCATGACTCTGTCTCTAACAGACAAGAGACGTTTGAAATTGGTTGCAGCATGTCGGCGCCTTCAGTCTCAGTCATTCCCTTCAGTGGCTATGTGCATGGAGGTTTTAGGCCTCATGACTGCAGCATCGGACGCGATTCCTTTTGCTCGTTTTCACAAGACCTCTCCAGCTTTACATGCTGAATCAATGGTGCCGGGATTATACAAAGATATCACAATTAATATCCTTAACCCCTTAACGACCAACGACGGATGGGGCACGTCCTGCAAAAAAAATGCAGTTAATGACCAAGGACGTACCCCATACGTCGTTGGTCTTTGAAAGCAGTGGAAGCGATCCTGATAGCTTCCAGCTGCTTTCATGTTATTGCAGTGATGCCTCAATATTGAGGCATCCTGCAATAACTGTTTTTAGCCATCCAATGCAGAGAGAGCCACTCTGTGGCCCTCCCTGCATCGGCTATCGATGGCCGTTATCGTTGGTGGGTGGGAGCTCATCCAGGGAGGCGGGTGGGCAGTCATTGGAGGAGGAGGGGGGAGGGATCTTGTGCGGGTGCGTGCGCGAGCGCACGAGAGATCTATGAAAACAGCATCAATATGCTGTAGATCTGGAGGGTGGGAGAGAGGACTGGGGAGGGTGGGATTTTAAAATCAAGGCATCTGGGAGAGGGTGCGGGGGTTGGATGTTGAGGGGGGGCAGCTACACTACAGAAATAAAGAAAATATTTAATAAAATAAAAAAAGTAAAAAACATTATTATTTTTCAAACTGGGTACTGGCAGACAGCTGCCAGTACCCAAAATGTTGCACAATAAAGGTAGAGGGGGGGGGGTTAAAGAGCTGTTTGGGGGGGATCAGGGAGGTTGGGGGCTAAGGGGGGTCCTACACAGCAGAATAATTTTTTTAAATTTTTTTTTAAAAAAACCTAAAACCCCCCCCCCAAAAACTTTTATTTTAGTACTGGCAGAGGGAAGGGAGCTGTTTGGGAGGGATCAGGGGGTGGGATGTGTCAGGTGGGAGGCTGATCTCTACACTAAAGCTAAAATTAACCCTGCAAGCTCCCTACAAGCTACCTAATTAACTCCTTTACTGCTAGACATAATATACGTGTGATGCGCAGTGGCATTTAGCGACCTTCTAACTACCAAAAAGCAACGCCAAAGCCATATATGTCTGCTATTTCTGAACAAAGGGGATCCCAGAGAAGCATTTACAACAATTTGTGCCATAATTGCACAAGCTGTTTGTAAATAATTTCAGTGAGAAACCTAAAATTGTGAAATATTTAAAGTTTTTTTTAATTTGATCGCATTTTGGGGTGAAATGGTGGCATGAAATATACCAAAATGGGCCTAGATCAATACTTGGGGTTGTTTACTACACTACACTAAAGCTAAAATTAACCCTACAAGCTCCCTACATGCTCCCTAATTAACCCCTTCACTGCTGCCCATAATACACGTGTGGTGCGAAGTGGCATTTAGTGGCCTTCTAATTACCAAAAAGCAACGTAAAAGCCATATATGTCTGCTATTTCTGAACAAAGGGGATCCCAGAGAAGCATTTAAAACCATTTGTGCAATAATTGCACAATTTTTTTTTTATTTGATTGCATTTGGTGGTGAAATGGTGTCATAAAATATACCAAAATGGGCCTAGATCAATACTTTGGGATGTCTTCTAAATATATATATATATATATATATATATATATATATATATATATATATATATACATGTTAAAGGATATTCAGGGATTCCTGACAGATATCAGTGTCCCAATGTAGCTAGCGCTAATTTTGAAAAAAAGTGGTTTGGAAATAGCAAAGTGCTACTTTTATTTAGTGCCCTATAACTTGCAAAAAAAGCAAAGAACATGTAAACATTGGGTATTTCTAAACTCAGGACAAAATTTAGAAACTATTTAGCATGGGTGTTTTTTGGTGGTTGTAGTTGTGCAACAGATTTTGGGGGTCAAAGTTTGAAAAAAATTTTTTTTTCCATTTTTTCCTCATATTTTATAATGTTTTTAATAGTAAATTATAAGATATGATGAAAATAATGGTATCTTTAGAAAGTCCATTTAATGGCGAGAAAAACGGTATATAATATGTGTGGGTACAGTAAATGAGTAAGAGGAAAATTACAGCTAAACACAAACACCGCAGAAATGTAAAAATAGCCTTGGTCCCAAACGGTCAACAAATGGAAAAGTGCTCTGGTCACTAAGGGGTTAAATCCCAATATTCGACACTCTCTGACGTGGTGGTTAAGTCACCAGCGTTTAGTTCAAGGGGCCTCTTTTGTTCGGCCAACCTGGACTGTGATCAAAACAGATGCGAGTCTGGGGATCTCTGACAGCACAAGGAGTTTGGAAATCTCAAGAGGCGAAATTACCAATCAATATTTTAGAACTCTGTGCAATTCTCAGTGCTCTTCAGTTTTGGTCTCTGTTGAAGAGAGAACCGTTTATTTGTTTTCAGACAGTCAATATCACAACGGTGGCATATGTCAATCATCAGGGTGGGACTCACAGTCCCCTAGCTATGAAAGAAGTATCTAGGATACTTGTTTGGGCGGAATCCAGCTCTTATCTAATTTCTGCGGTTCATATCCCAGAGGTAGACAATTGGGAGGCGGATTATCTCAGCCGTCAGACTTTACATCCAGGGGAGTGATCTCTCCATCCGGATGTGTTTTCTCAAATTGTTCAGATGTGGGGTCTTCCAGAAATAGATCTGATGGCCTCTCATCTAAACAAGAAACTTCCCAGATACCTGTCCAGGTCCAGGGATTCTCAGGCGGAAGCAGTGGATGCGCTGACACTTCCTTGGTGTTATCAACCTGCTTATATCTTCCCGCCTCTACACTGTGTGCAGAAATATTAGGCAAATGAGTATTTTGACCACATCATCCTCTTTATGCATGTTGTCTTACTCCATGCTGTATTGTCTCGAAAGCCTACTACCAATTAAGCATATTAGGTGATGCGCATCTCTGTAATGAGAAAGGGTGTGGTCTAATGACATCAACACCCTATATCAGGTGTGCATAATTATTAGGCAACTTCCTTTCCTTTGGCAAAATGGGTCAAAAGAAGGACTTGACAGGCTCAGAAAAGTAAAAAATAGTGAGATATCTTGCAGAGGGATGCAGCACTCTTAAAATTGCAAAGCTTCTGAAGCGTGATCATCGAACAATCAAGCGTTTCATTCAAAATAGTCAACAGGGTCGCAAGAAGCGTGTGGAAAAACCAAGGCGCAAAATAACTGCCCATGAACTGAGAAAAGTCAAGCGTGCAGCTGCCAAGATGCCACCAGTTTGGCCATATTTCAGAGCTGCAACATCACTGGAGTGCCCAAAAGCACAAGGTGTGCAATACTCAGAGACATGGCCAAGGTAAGAAAGGCTGAAAGACGACCACCACTGAACAAGACACACAAGCTGAAACGTCAAGACTGGGCCAAGAAATATCTCAAGACTGATTTTTCTAAGGTTTTATGGACTGATGAAATGAGAGTGAGTCTTGATGGGCCAGATGGATGGGCCCGTGGCTGGATTGGTAAAGGGCAGAGAGCTCCAGTCCGACTCAGACGCCAGCAAGGTGGAGGTGGAGTACTGGTTTGGGGTGGTATCATCAAAGATAAGCTTGTGGGGCTTTTTCGGGTTGAGGGTGGAGTCAAGCTCAACTCCCAGTCCTACTGCCAGTTTCTGGAAGACACCTTCTTCAAGCAGTGGTACAGGAAGAAGTCTGCATCCTTCAAGAAAAACATGATTTTCATGCAGGACAATGCTCCATCACACGAGTCCAAGTACTCCACTGGCAAGAAAGGGTATAAAAGAAGAAAATCTAATGACATGGCTTCCTTGTTCACCTGATCTGAACCCCATTGAGAACCTGTGGTCCATCATCAAATGTGAGATTTACAAGGAGGGAAAACAGTACACCTCTCTGAACAGTATCTGGGAGGCTGTGGTTGCTGCTGCACGCAATGTTGATGGTGAACAGATCAAAACACTGACAGAATCCATGGATGGCAGGCTTTTGAGTGTCCTTGCAAAGAAAGGTGGCTATATTGGTCACTGATTTGTTTTTGTATGTCAGAAATGTATATTTGTGAATGTTGAGATGTTATATTGGTTTCACTGGTAAAAATAAATAATTGAAATGGGTATATATTTGTTTTTTGTTAAGTTGCCTAATAATTATGCACAGTAATAGTCACTTGCACACACAGATATCCCCCTAAAATAGCTATAACTAAAAACAAACTAAAAACTATTTCCAAAACTATTCAGCTTTGATATTAATGAGTTTTTGGGGTTCATTGAGAACATGGTTGTTGTTCAATAATAAAATTAATCCTCAAAAATACAACTTGCCTAATAATTCTGCACTCCCTGTAGTTCTTCTTCTGAGAGTGATCTCCAAGATCATCATGGAACAATCGTTTGTGTTGCTGGTGGCTCCAGCGTGGCCCCACAGGTTTTGGTATACGGATCTTGTTTGGATGTCCAGTTGCCAACCTTGGCCACTTCCGTTAAGGCCAGACCTACTGTTTCAAGGTCCGTTTTTCCATCAGGATCTCAAATCATTAAATTTGAAGGTATGGAAACTTAACGCTTAGTATTAAGTCATAGAGGTTTTTCTGACTCAGTAATTAATACTATGTTACAAGCTCCTAAATCTGTCTCTAGGAAGATTTATTATCGAGTTTGGAAGATTTACATTTCATGGTGTTCTTCTCATAAATTCTCTTGGCATTCTTTTAGAATTTCTAGAATTTTACAGTTTCTCCAGGATGGTTTGGATAGGGGTTTGTCGGCAAGTTCCTTGAAGGGACAAATCTCTGCTCTTTCAGTTTTATTTCACAGAAAGATTGCTAAACTTCCTGATATTCACTGTTTTGTACAGGCTTTAATTCGTATTAAGCCGTCATTAAATCAATTTCTCCTACTTGGAGTCTTAATTTGGTTTTGAAGGCGTTACAGGCTCCTCCGTTAGAGCCTATGAATTCTTTGGACATTAAACTACTTTCTTGGAAAGTATTGTTCCTTTTGGCCATCTCTTCTGCTAGAAGAGTGTCTGAGCTATCTGCTCTTTCTTGTGAATCTCCTTTTCTGATTTTTCATCAGGATAAGGCGGTTTTGCGGACTTCATTTGAATTTTTACCTAAGGTTGTGAATTCTAACAACATTAGTAGAGAAATTGTTGTTCCTTCTTTGTGTCCTAATCCTAAGAATCCTTTGGAAAGATCCTTACATTGTTTGGATGTGGTAAGAGCTTTGAAATATTATGTTGAAGCTACTAAAGATTTCAGAAGGACTTCTAGTCTATTTATTATATTTTCTGGTCCTAAGAAAAGTCAGAAAGCCTCTGCTATTTTCTTGGCCTCTTGTTTAAAGCTTTTGATTCTTCAAGCTTATTTGGAGTCGGGTCAAGCCCCGCCTCAGAGAATTACAGCTCATTCTACTAAATCAGTCTCCACTTCATGGGCTTTTAAGAATGAAGCTTCAGTTGATCAGATTTGCAAAGCAGCGACCTGGTCCTCTTTGCATACATTTACTAAATTCTACCGTTTTGATGTATTTACTTCTTCTGAAGCAGTTTTTGGTAGAAAAGTTCAATAGGCAGCTGTTTCAGTCTGATTGTTTTGCTGTTTTAAGTTTTTCTTTTCTTCATGAGAATAACTTATATTTTGGGTTGTGGATTATTTTTTCAGCATTTGGCTATTGTTTATTTATATCCCTCCCTCTCTAGTGACTCTTGCATGGAGTTCCACATCTTGGGTATTTGATATCCCATACGTCACTAGCTCATGGACTCTTGCCAATTACATGAAAGAAAACATAATTTATGTAAGAACTTACCTGATAAATTAATTTCTTTCATATTGGTAAGAGTCCATGAGGCCCACCCCCTTTTTATGGTGGTTATGTTTTTTTTTGTATAAAACACAATTATTCCGAATTTCTTTGTTGATGCTTTTTACTCCTTTCTTTATCACCCCACTACTTGGCTATTCATGAAACTGAATTGTGGGTGTGGTGAGGGGTGTATTTATAGGCATTTTGAGGTTTGGGAAACGTTGCCCCTCCTGGTAGGATTGTATATCCCATACGTCACTAGCTCATGGACTCTTGCCAATATGAAAGAAATTAATTTATCAGGTAAGTTCTTACATAAATTATGTTTTTTCTATCTGAATCATGAAAGTTTAATTTTGACTTGAGTGTCCCTTTAATAAGGATGCCATCTTTTTGACAACTGTACAATGAGCTAGGGTGCATGATACAAAGCAAGAGCTGTACATTTTTTGCAGCTGCTGCATTGTTATAGATTGTTGAGTGCTTTTTAAAATATATTTTGTGTAACTGTTAAACTGTATAAAAAATGTAAAGCTCACATACCCATGTTTCTGGCGATCCTGCAGGCTTGCCAGAAACAGCAGTTATGAAGCAGCGGTCACAAAGACACTGCTCCATAACCTGTCCGCCTGCTCTGAGCAGGCGGACAGACATCGCTGGAAATCAACCCGATCGAGTACGATCGGGTTGATTGACACCCCCTGCTGGCGGCTCTAGTGAGCTGCTGGTGCAATGCTGAATACGGCGAGCGTATTGCTCGCCGTATTCAGCGAGGTCTGGCGGATCAGGTCCGCCAGACTTTCATAAATAGGGGCTGATGTATCATGCACAGTAACTCCAAGCAAATAATACAGCTGTAAAAAATTACCAATGTTACTGATCCGTGAGTGTGCACTGCTTCTGTCACAGGCTGTGAGGATACCTGAACTCCAAGATGGCGGCACCCAGTATAAAAACGCAGAGCTTCAGTATGTGGCAACTTTAATCCCTTGAGTGCTAACGACGGCTTTGAGCCGTCGCAGAGTTTCCCCATTAAGGTGCTAACAAAAGCTCAGAGCCGTCGCTAGCACTCTCCCACCTTGAGGGAGACCTGGGGGCTCACACCCCGGCTATCGGGCCTGTATAGTGACAGGCATCGCCAGGGCTTCAAGTTTTGCGATGTGATGTCACTCGCAATGACATCACCGCACAACTTTATTTAAAATTACAACAAGTATAGGGAAAGGGGTCATGCTGTTTAGAAGCCTGTATCTCTGGCATCTAAGCAGCTACAGACCCCCAAGACCCACCGTTGGAAAGGTAATCGATTAACCTTGCCAAGTAGGTGTAAGTCTTGGGGATCTGATGAGAGAAAAAAAAAAAAAGTAATAAAAAAATATATATTTAAAAAAGTTAAATCAGCTTAGCACCCAGCATTCAAAGGGTTAAGCTATTAAAAATGAGAACTGATTTGAAAAGAGCTGCAGGAGCAAGATGAAATACAATAACATAGTGAGTAGTTACTGTTCTTTTTTTAGTTGGGCACAGCTGTTTAACGTCCCTTTAATGGATTAAAACATCCCAGCAATAACAAAAAGCAGGTACAGCACCACCATCACTAATGTACCAGCGCTTTGCTTATTGTTATTGCTGAAATTATTTAACAGACGTAAATAAGAGTAAATTGTATGGGTTTACCTTGTTACCTGCTTTACTACATACACGCTGCTAGTAACACTCATTGAAGCAGAGGGAGTATATTCAAAAGTTTTAGAGTCACCCCGACTTCTCTCTCTGAGCCTAAACTAAAAGTAGCTAAGAGCGTGATGTAAGGTCACACATTTTTGTCAATATAAACCAATGCCTTTCAGATATTCTGTACTGTAAAGTTTTGTAAACCAGTTTAGCGTAAACCCAAACTTCCTAAGCAGCTGCGCCTTAGAATAACCCGACTCACACCATTTCTACTCATTATAATTACGCCTTTTAAATTGCGTCACATTCCTCCCTTTCCCGCCTTCTAAAACCAACCAACCAGCGCGCGCCATAATCCCATCTCAGTCGCTGATGACCAATCCGCATTCTTGGTTTTGCCTTCAGGAAGTTCATCATCTAGTTTCCTCAGCCAGGGCGGTGAGTCGATTACTGCGAGAGTGGGTGGGGGATGTAAAAATGATTCCAAAAGATGAGCAAAGAGGGCGACATTGAGCAAGCTGTCAGACGCACTGAACCATGAGCTTGTATTTACATCCCGAACCCAGAGGAAAGGCGTGGCACTGCACCCTTACTGCTCGGGGTCACATCTAGGCGGGGCTTGGCGGTAGGGAGGTGACAAGGGAGGCGCTGCGGGGACGTCCGTGCGCATAGGGATACACTCCTCATACAATATCACAGGGGAAGACATACGGACATATTTTTTCAAAGAGGGTGGGGAGAAGCCATAATAAACATCATCTAGAAACACGGTGGGGTTTGGGTCGTATCACTTAGTCACAGAAGCCGCATTCTCCAAGGATTTTCCTTACAATCTACGGTAAGAGGCCTTAGATTGTATGTTTTTTTTTTTTTTTTATGAAAATGAAATATATGCGAATCCTTGCGGTGCATTGAGCAAACATCTTCTCTACCATAGCCTTATTTGTAAACTACTGACCTGTTCTGCTGTACGTTAGTTGCAGTATCTATATGTGACACATGATTATGCATCTGTGCACACCCCATAGAAATGCAGAGGCCCTATTCCCATACTAATCCTGGAGCATCAGATGCATCATTGGATTTGTACTACATTCTTGTAAAATGGTTTTGTTAAACCGCTGGGAATGAGATGGAGTAAGTTAGGTATAAATGATATATTTAGTTGAATTTATAGACACCAATTGACTGCAACCAGCGTCACCGTTAAACCCATTTAATTGAGCTGGTGGCATGTCATCACTTTATTGTAGCATAGTTTTCCTAATGGTTTTGCTTTGATATTTGACCATTGAAAAGGTCACACTGAGGTCTCTTGTATTGACTTATGTAAAAAGGCTGACAGTCTTTCCTTAATGTCTAAAGTTTTTTGTTTCTTACTTTATTAATGCCAAGGTTTTAAAGCTACACACTTATGTATCATGTAATGTAACACATATAGAAAAAATAAATATTAACAGTTTTGTTCATTATATACAAAATATTGTTTTTTTTTTACTGGCTGCTACTTTTTGTTGACTTTTGTCTTGTATTTTGATACACTGGTCAACTAGGTTGATAATTATTGTATCATAATTTCAGGACCCTGCAACAGTGTTGTGGATATGTAGATTTATGATTGATGTAACGTGGGTGCTTTGGCAAATGTGTGTGTGTGGTAGGGCTATGAAGCAGTGTTGCTGGTGGGTGTGGGATCCTGGCGTAATCTGCAATCCTGTTTATAAGTTGGCAGCATGTTGCACAGCCAGAAATGTATATGTTTATATTCTGCAATGTGTAGGAAGATGCTTTATAGAAATCATTCCTGTTCATGTATCTGAAAATGGTTCTGATTAATTTTTGTACATGGGGGAAGGTTTGTGTGAGGGCGTATGTGAGATGCGCTTGACAGCAGCAGTTAGTAAAATAATCACTGTCAGTGATCATAGGATGGTGCTTGCTTTGCTTTTGCTCTGTGTGGAGTTAAAGGGATATTAAACTCAACATTTTTCTTTTGTGATTCGGACAGAGCATACCATTTTGAGACTGTTTACTATTTTCTTCTATTACAAAATTTGCTTAGTTCCCATGATACACTGTGTTGAAGATACCTACGTTGGCATCCGCAGCACTACATGGCAGGGAATAGGTACTCTTGGCGAAAAAAAAAAACATTCTTGCAAAACTGCTGCCATGTAGAACTCCAGAAATGAGCTGGTTCCTAAGCATATGTCTGATTTTCAACAAAAGATACCAAGAGAACAAAGACAAGTTGATAATAGAAGTAAATTAGAAAGTTGTTAAATATCACATGCTTTAAATGGACACTGAGCCCAATTTTTTTCTTTTGTAATTCAGATAGAGCATGCAATTTTAAGAAACTTTCTAATATACTCCTATTATCAATTTCTTTGTTCTCTTGCTTTCTTTATTTGAAAAAGAAGGCATCTAAGCTATTTTTTTTGTTCAGAACCATGGAAGAACAACCCAATTTCTTCACCAAAAATGGGTCAGCATCTAAACTTACATTCTTGCATTTCAAAATTGGGTTCAGTGTCCCTTTAAGCTGTGAAAGAAAAATATGCACTTTGCAGCTATGCTTGTTGATTATAGAAATGTTGCAGCAGTTTGTAAGACTGTCTTTTTTTTTTTTTTTTTTCTTTCTTTTTTTTTTTTTTTATATATTTCTTATTCTTTATATACCAAATTATAATGTATAGATTTTCAATTTAACAATTTGTAAAGGATTTTTTTTTGCTGCAGGTACATGGCATACTATATTTTTCCTAATTTGAGCAATACATGTAGCTATTCATAAACTGTGGGTTATTATGTTATTGAATATAAGGCTGCCATGTGTATTAATTTTTGGTACACAAAGTCTAATATATCTAAATATCTATCTTCTAGATTTTAAATTCCCACAGGAATAGGGTCCTCTGTGTTTGTAAAATTTTGTCTTGTCTCTTACAAGTTTTATAACATTGTTTTATTTAAATGAATTGTACCCATGGACAGCGCTGCAGAATATGTTGGCGCTTTATAAATAAGGTATAATAATAATAATAATAATTTATTTATTTTAGAGTGTGGCAGTGCTGCATTATTAACTTATTCTAGTTAGTTTAAATCTCAACTTCCAGACCAGTGTGTGTCATTAAAAGTGGCAAACATCATGTATATACTTTTGCATATTTACATATGGTTTAATAAAGTATATTGATATTTCTAGACGTGCACTGCTTCTGCATTTTCTTATGAAGGTGGTCACTTTGAAATCTGTATTATGTCTAAAGGAAAAAATACATTTTTATACAATAATTTTACCATAAAACAATGGGACATTTATAATACAAAAATTACATGCCCTAATTGTTAGAGCGTTCAATTTTAGCACTAGTGACCCTGCAACACTCAGTTTATTTGCTGCCAATTGGCTTTCTGGCTGTATTCGCTTAGGACCAGCAGTCCTTTACTTCTACTGAGCCTTACTTTAATTTTGTGTTATACCCCTTTTCAGGGCTTAAACACATAGAATTGCATTGTTGCTAGTGCTAAAAATTACATGCTCTAACAAATAACATGTCATTTTTGCTCTCATGTTCCTATAAAATCAATATTTAAATTATGAATCGGAAATGTATTCAGTACATAACGACAGATCTGCAAGCTAACTAAATGTTATAAAACCATTTAAAAGCTTATTATAGTGGAACCATTATGTCCTTATTTATTAATGCATATAATTTTAGCACTAGTGACCCTTTCAGCTTGGTGCGGAAACAGCTGGTGAGACATTCAGTAGTGGTCGTCATATGATCCAGTTATGTTATTGTTGCTGTTGATTGGCTCACTGGCAGTTTCCACTTGGGATCAGAAGTTCTTTGCAGCTTCCAAGTGTTACCCCCTTTGTGGTGGCTAAAGGGACAGTCAACACCAGATTTTTTGTGGTTTAAAACAATAATCCCTTTATTACCCATTCTCCAGTTTTGCATAACCAACACAATTATTATAATACACCTTTTACCTCTGTAATTACCTTCTATCTATACCTCTGCAAACTGGCCCCCTATTTCAGTTCTTTTGACAGACTTGCATTGTAGCCAAACTGTGCTCACTCCTGGGTAACTTCATGTGCGTGAGCTCAATGGTATCTATATGAAACACATGAACTAATGCCCTCTAATGGTGAAAAACTGTCAAAATGAATTCAGATTAGAGGCGGCCCCCAAGATCTAAGAAATTAGCATATGAACCTCCTAGGTTTAGCTTTCAACTAAGAATACTAAGAGAACAAAGCAAAATTGGTAATAAAAGTAAATTGGCAAGTTGTTAAAAATTACATACTCTATTTAAAGTTTTTTTTGTTTCTTGTAGCTATGCCTTTTGTAAACCTATTTTTAATCAAACAAGCCATGAACTGGTATAAAATGCTTACACCACCCGGAAGGGTAAAACTTAGTGTATATAGATAGATCAAGCATAAACTGCTACAATTTAGTATCTATGTTATGAAATTACTAATGCTTTAACATACAGATCCACCCACCTGAATAAACCGTAACCAACATGCCTACTGCTGTAAACGCTGGCTGAAACATTTTCATCATAGTAAGCCCTAACTTCAGCATCTCTTGCAACCCAACTCCATTTTTACATCCCTGTCCCACTAGTCTCTACAGCTCAACATGACCACCCTTAAAGGGACATTAAGCGCCTCTTGATTTTTTTTATATGAAATGTTTAGTTAGAGAAATATATATATATATATATATATATATATATATATATATATATAAAAATTTTAAACAGCTTTGCAATATTTTCTCCTTTTTTATTTTGCGTCATGTAAGTTAGCTATGAAAATTAATCCATTTCTAAACGCTATTGGGGCAATTAGTTGAAAATAGCTTTATCGCCCTTTAAGAATATCCACTATCTGCTTAGTGGAATTAGTTTTTCAGTAGAAGAGTCTCTGGTTAGGCAGGGGATCATACTTTTATTAGGATTTTATGTATAAGATACATGGTGCACATTATTTAACTGAGGGAACTAAAAGTAGCGTTAAACTGTTTCCTGCAGCACTGGCTTTTCTCCAGGCGGTCGCCCCGCCCTCCCCTGTTCCAGGGCTCATTGCTATGTCAGGAGCTTCTCCAGTAAATATTTTGCTTCTGCAGTGTTGTTGGAATCACAGTACCTTCTCAGTGCCTTCTAGACCCTGGGAGGGGGGGGGGAGTACCCATACAAGAGCTGCCAGGGGGTACTTAGGGGCAGGTCAGTGTTAATAGGGGCTGTAGTATTACATACACTAAGTATTAAATATAGGTGTCTTGTGGGAGTCTAAGTATAATGTAGAGGGCTCTCTACCTATTTTTTCTGTATCTATTCTTTCTACATGTATATGTTTATTTTACAAATATGTTCCAGTATGCCAGGTCAATCAAATCTGTGAGACTTACAAGTAAGTGCAACTGTCCACTTCCCAGAGGGAAATTTTTGGTTCTTTTTCTTGTCACTCGGTGAAACTGTTAACTCCTGAAGCTAAAAATAACCTGAACAAAATAGTGACTGTTTAGCGCAGTGCTTTCCAAACTGTGTGTCGGCAGCAGTGTGTAGGTGTGTCCCTGCTTCAGCACAAATTTAAAAAAAAAATATTTTTTTTTTAATAGTTTTTTGGTTTCTGACTTTCCACCTGCCTGCTACGCATATCACATGGTTGACACGTGATTGATACCTAGTGGGTCACAGATCATCTTAACCAATTGGCACAGCTCAGTGGGAACTGAAACTATTACCATTGGCGGATTTGGCGGCACATTGGCTCCTGACTGCACGTGTAGTCTGCTTAATCGGCTTGTGACTGCACGTGTAGGCTCGTGACTGCATGTGTAGCCAGTGAGTGGGATAGCAGTGTGTTTGCAGCACAGGCAGTAGTCAGTCGGACTCACAGAGCTCTGAGGGTGGCAGCTTAAACGCTGAGCAGAAGTCAGTGGGATTTTTTGCAGCTAGCTCCCAGTAGTGCATTGCTGCTCCTGCTCTTGTTATATGGATAGGAAGTGGAAGCTTAAAAATGCTTGATGATGCAATGCGAGTGTCTTTATCTAATATTACACCAAATATTCCGAAACTGTGTTCATCCCATCAACCTCATACATCCCATTAAAATAGTAAGTAGCTATTGGTGATATTAAACTTTTTTTAATTCTTGCACATACATACTGTTACTTGTAAATGCATTTTGTTATTATATAATTTATGTATGTGTCCGTATCTTTTAAAATAAGTTAGTTTAACCTCCTGTTTGCTAGTACAACTGAATTACCGTGTCGCGAAATGATGTAAGTCTACAAAGCGTGTCACCAACATGAAAAGTTTGGAAAGCTCTGGTTTAGCGGATGTCTCCAAACTAAGTAAACGTAAATCTTAGGATTTAACTCTCCTTAGGTAAATGTGCAAAATAATTCTTATGCTGATAACCTAAGGGTTCAGATTTGATAACATCCTCTAGACAGGTGTTTTCAAGGAGCTTTAGGCAGCTGTACTCCACAGCACATTCTTTTGTGATCTACAGTGTACCTAATTTTCTATGTGCAATTTTTTTTTTTTACTGAACATGATATATGGTGCCTTTTTTATTTATTATAGCTATCTGAGCTATTAATACTTATTTATAAGTCAATACAGAACTGTATTCTCATCATTGCATGGGGATGTAAACAGTTTTTTTATGCCAGTCTGCATTTTATATACTGCTGTACATTGTATGCTCTTTGGAATATTGTTTGCAGTAATGTACCTTATGTATGTTATGTAAACTATTATGATATGCAAATAGCTAGAAGCTGTTTTTGTTTGTTGCGTGTTCAGCAGCACACATAATGATTTTACATAGGCAGCACTTTCTGTCTCTGTAGATATGTAAGACATATGTTATTAGTGTACACTATTCTATAGTATATGCCCCTCCTAGGTATATACCTTTTTTAATGCATTGTACTCTGCATGTTTAATTCCAAATTCAGTTGTGCAGGATTTATCGATATTTTAGAACAGTGGAGATCCTTTAGAGAAAATCTATTGGTATCTATTTTATACCCATGTTTTGAGTAATTTATATCAATGCACAAAGGTTTTATCATGCCGATACTAAATATTGATCATGAATATATTCACTATCAGTAGAAATCCTTTATAAAAGGATCTAGAGTATAGGAGAATAATTAATTCCAGTACCTGCGTAACCTCAGGGTCAAGCGTTTTTACCCCAATCTGTTTATTGTTCAAAGGGATTTACAGTCCTGTCCTGGATTTAACGTGCCATAAAACATGTTGAGATCTATGCATATCCTAAAAGGGCTAATTTAAGTAAAAATAGTTTGCATAAAAATTGTTTACAAATTGCTGGCAAGTATTTTAAAATTTTCATAAAAATAAACTAAATTAGTAATGTAGCAATGCTGTCTGGAGGAGTCTGATCCACCCCTCCTTATCAGTGCATAGCATCAGAAACACAGGCATTTTTATTTCAACTGAGTTCACAGCATCTTATTTGCTTCTAGGCATGCTCCAGCAGATGAGTGTTAAAGTCTTGTATTCTACCAAAGCAAAGGTGGATATAGAAATGGCCATTAAAGGAATTGTGTGGGGAGAATTAGAGCTGTACAATTTAGAAACTTAAAAGAAAGGGATAATGGTGAGGCACTGCAGTTTAAATTTGCAGGTAAAGTAATTAAAGTACATATTATATTTTGTCTCTATCCCAACTTGTTTTATGTCCCTTTAACATCCCTAAACATATTAGTCGGAGTTCCCACTTGTATAATGGGAACATTCCTCACTGTTTTTACCCTTAATCCAAAGGATCAGTTTATGGCTATTATAGATCAAGGATTCTTATCTTTACATCCCTATAACAGGGATTACTTTTAGTTCCTGAGGTTTGTATATCTGCCAGTTTGCCACTCTGTGATTGCATACAATCTTCCTGTAGAACAGAATTCAGGACATTTTCAGTTGCTCCATATTTAGATTACATACAAGTGCAAGCTTATTTCCTGTCACTAGCTATTGTTCATATTTACAAGCTTCTGTCTTCTTTCAAAGCTCCTTTATATCTTGCTATAAGGGTAGCATTTATAGAATGGACTTAATCATTATGCATCTGTTTCCTGACGGAACGTTGCAATATAGATTCAGAGGGCGTGTCTCACTATAAAGGACTACATTCCAATGGTAGCTCAGTGCATGGAGGTGGTGGGTCTTATGGTAGCTACTTCAGACACACAGCCCCTTTTGCCCCTCTTCACTTGAGACCCTTTTAATTGGCTATGCTACCTCAGTGGTCAAAGAATTATCTACATTTGGATCAACAGATTGCTTTGAATTCTCCATCAGACAATCTATTTCTTGAGGACACAGCCTGTCTCAGTCTTAGTCTATTTTGCAGAAGGAATCAAGTCTTTTAGACTAGGGGGCGGTCTGGGCTTCTCAGAGTGCAAGGAGTTTGGTATCCTCTAGAGCAGGCGTGCCCACACTTTTTTTTGTTTTGGGATCTACTTTTAAATTGACCAGCTCAACGAGATCTACCCACTAAAAATGGGCCGGCTCCTAAGCGTACATTCCTGCTTTTTCAAATAAAGATACCAAGAGCATGAAGAAAAATTGATAATAGGAGTAAAAAATTAGAATATTGTGCAAAAGTTCATTTATTTCACTAATGCAACTTAAAAGGTGAAACTAATATGAGAGCGACTCATTACATGCAAAGCAAGATAGTTCAAGCCGTGATTCGTCATAATTGTGATGATTATAGCTTACAGCTCATGAAAACCCCAAATCCACAATTAGAATATTACATGCAATCAATAAAACAAGGATTGTACATAGAACAATATCGGACCTCTGAAAAGTTATAAGCATGCATACTGTATGTACTCAGTACTTGGTTTGGGCCCCTTTTGCAGCAGTGCCTGTGGCACTGCTGAAGTGTTATGGAAGACTATGATGCTTCAATAGCGGCCTTCAGCTCTTCTGCATTGTTTGGTCTCATGTCTCATCTTTCTCTTGGCAATGCCCCATAGATTCTCTATGGGGTTCAGGTCAGCCGAGTTTGCTGGCTAATCAAGCACAGTAATGCCACGGTCATTGAACCAGGTTTTTGTGCTTTTTGGCATTGTGGGCAGGTGCCAAGTCCTGCTGGAAAATGAAGTCCGCATCCCCATAGAGCTCGTCTGCGGAAGGAAGCATGAAGTGCTCCAAAATCTCCTGGTAGATGGCTGCGTTGACCCTGGACTTAATGAAGCACAGTGGACCAACACCAGCAGATGACATGGCTCCCCAAATCAACTTCACACTGGACTTAAATCATCTTGCAGTGTGTGCCTCTCCATTCTTCCTCCATACTCTGGGTCCTTGGTTTCCAAATGAGATGCAAAATTTGCTCTCCTCAGAAAAGAGGACTTTGGACCTTTGAGCAACTGACCAGGTCTGTTTTTCTTTAGCCCAGATAAGACGCTTCTGACATTGTTGTCCAGGAGTGGCCTGACAAGAGGAATACGACATTTGAAGCCCATGTCCAGGATCCGTCTGTGTGTGGTGGCTCTTGATGCACTGACTCCAGCCTCAGTCCACTCCTTGTGAAAGTCCCCAACACTTTTGAATGGCCTTTTCCTGACAATCCTCTCCAGGCTTCGGTAATCCCTGCTGCTTGTGCACCTTTTTCTTCCACACTTTCCCTTCCACATAACTTTCTATTAATGTGCTTTGATACAGCACTTTGGGAACATCCAACTTCTTTTGCAATTACCTTTTTTGAGGCTTTCCCTCCTTATGGAGGGTGTCAATGATGGTTTTCTGCACAACTGTCAGGTCAGCAGTCTTTCCCATGATTTTGATTCCTACTGAACCAGACTGAGAGACCATTTAAAGGCTCAGGAACCCTTTGCAGGTGTTATGGCTTAATTAGCTGATTAGAGTGGGACACTTTGAGCCTAGAATATTGCACCTTTTTAACAATATTCTAATTTTATGAGATTGTGGATTTGCGGTTTTCATGAGCTGTAAGCCATAATCATCACAATTATGACAAATAGCGGCTTGAATTATCTTGCTTTGCATGTAATGAGTATCTCATATATTAGTTTCACCTTTTAAGTTGCATTAGTGAAATAAATGAACTTTTGCACAATTATTCTAATTTTTCGAGTTTCACCTGTATATCTGAATCATGAAAAAAATAAAATGTTTCATATCCCTTTTAAGGTTGCAACATGCAGACCATCTATTGACGCTTTCCCTCCTAACTATACTATACCTTCATATCCATTGGGAGAGTACTCACTCAACCATGCTTTTGATAGGCCAATTGTGTTGTCGTTCAAAATTCATCTACATTGATTGGTTGAAATCTATGTCCCTCAAGATCCAATCCTGTAGCACTTTTCGTGTCCGACCATCAGACTGTTTAATGACCTGCCCCTTTACACACTATGGTAGATAAAGCAGATGACAGTATGACTAAGGGGGTAATCCCCGAAATGTTGCTTGTTTTTATGGATATTTAATAAAGATATACGTTTATATAATTTAAGAGTGCTGGTGACAATTTGTATATACTTGTAGACAAAGTGGTACCATACTCTACTCACGCCCCAGTGTTGTGATCGCGTAAGTTGACCACATGATTTTGATAACATCGGCCGCTATCTACCAGCAGCGCCTTCGGTATCTACTGGTAGATCCCGATCTACCTATTGTGCACCCCTGCTCTAGAGGAAAGGTTACCAATTAACATTCTGGAACTTTGAGTGATCTTCTGGCTCTTTAACCTATTGAAGGAGGAAAAGTTTATCCATTTCCAGTCAGGATAGCATCTTGGTGGTGGTCTAAATAAATAATCCTGTGTTTAACCGTAGTCTACTGGCCATGCAGGTGGTGTCTAAAACTGTCTTTGGCAGAGAGGAATAATTGCTCCCTTTTTGTAATTTCACCAACCAGGTGTGAACAACTCGGAGGTGGATCATCTCAGCAGTCAATCGGTCCATCCAAGAGAGTGGTCTCTCCATTAGGACTTTTTTTGATTGCTCAGTGATCAAATGGGGCTTACAGGGCATATATCTGATGGCCTCTCACTTAAAGGGACACTCAAGTCAAAATAGAGAGAGCATGCATTTTTAAGACACTTTCCAATTTACTTCCATTATTAAATTTTGCAGTCTTTATATATACACACTTTCTGTGGAACAAGATCCTACTCGGCATGTGCACCAGCTCACAGGGTTTACGTATACTAGTCTGTGATTGGCAGATGTCTGTCACAAGATACAGTGGGCCGGAAAATGTGCGAAAAAAATAATTTGTCAGAAAAAAACGACTTCTTATTTGAAATTTATAGTAGGTGTTGTTGCCTTGTTTTTGTTTATCTGCTTGAGAATTATGTAATTCTACTGCATTGAGTGGTCCTTTTTTTAAATTGCATTCTTCCAAGCTATTGTGCAAGATCAAAAGATCCAAAGGCTCACATTATAGACGCCTTAGTATGTCCATGGGAGTTTCGTCTAGCATACCTGTTTCCAAGAGTCATTACTCAGATCAAACAGGAGTCAAAGTCAGTAATATTAGTTTCTCCAGCCTGGCCCCACAGGACTTCGTATGCGGATGTAGTGCAGATGTCCTCTTTCTCTCCATGACTTCTTCCTCTAAAACAAGACCTGTTGTCTCAAGGTCCACTTTTCCATCAGAATCTCTAAATTTTATGGTGTAGAGTTTTGAGACATCCATTTCTAATTATTCACAAGGAGAAGGCCTTAAAGTTTTGTCTGTGGAGATAGAGAGTATATTTATAGCCCCTTTTTCTTTAAAAGCAATCTTGCATTGTCCAATAAAAAAACTTCCATCAAATATCTGTAATCTATATATCCTTCAAAAATATAATCATAGCATGGCAAAAAATCTGTAGTATGTGTGATATAGATTATAGATTCTCAGCTTTTCTACCAATTCAAGGCAACCCAGAGTTTATTCCAGGAACTAATGATCAAATATATCGTATATGGGCTCAAAATGGCCTTAAAGGGATACTAAACCCAATTTTTTTATTTCATGATTCAGATAGAGCATGAGATTTTAAGCACCTTTCTAATTTACTCCTATTATCAATTTTTCTTTGTTCTCATGCTATCTTGATTTGAAAAAGCAATACTGTAAGCTTTAGAGCCAGACCATTTTTTGTTCAGAACATGGGTAGCACTTGCTGATTTGTGGCTAAATGTAGCAAACCAATCAGCAGCTCTACCAAGGTGCTGAACTAAAAAATGGGCCGGCTCCTAACCTTTTATTACTGCTTTTTCAAATCAAGATAACATGAGAACAAAGAAAAATTGATAATAGGAGTAAATTAGAAAGTTGCTTAAAATTGCATGCTCTATCTGAATCATGAAAGAAAAAAATGAGAGGTTAGTATCCCTTTAAAGGGACAGTCAACACCAGAATTTTTGTTGTTTAAAAAGAAAGATAATCCCTTTATTACCCATTCCCTAGTTTTGGATAACCAACACAGTTATAATACACATTTTACCTCTGCAATTACCTTGTATCTAACCCTCTGCAGCATGCCCCCTTATTTCAGTTCTTTTGACCGACTTGCATTTTAGCCAATCAGCCCTCACTCCTAGGTCACTTCACGTGCATGAATGAGCTCAATGTAATCTATATGAAACACATGAACTTAATGCCCTCTAGTGGTCAAAATGCATTCAGATTAGAGGCAGTCTTCAAGGTCTAAGAAATTAGCATATGAACCTCCTAGCTTTAGCTTTCAAATAAGAATACCAAGAGAACAAATCAAAATAGGTGATAGAAGTAAATTTGGAAGTTGTTTAAATTTACATGCCCTATCTGAATCATGAAAGTTTTGTTTTTTTGGGACTTGACTGTCCCTTTAAGTATATGTATCAATTTATTACTACTTCAGGACAGATGCTTTCTTTCAACGATCTAATGAATTCATTTGGACTACCGAGACATAGTCTATTGCATATTTTCAAACTCGGCACTTTATTAACTCGCAAGATCGGGGTATTGATCTGCGGTGGTCCGATATCAATGAGTGCATTAAAAAAGCTGCAGCTGGCAAATTTACAATTTCTCTCTTATACAATATAATGCTTGCAAAACAGGGCCTAATCTCTTCCCAAAACTTGGTCTCTCTTTGGTGTCAATACTTTCCCCGATATGAATTAGCTAATATCTCTTACAGTTTTTCTGCATTGGAGAAATTGAATGTGTCAATTGCATGGAAAGAATCAGATTAAACTTACACAATTCATATCTAACTCCCCTCAAAATGTCTAAATTTTCTTCCTCAATACAACAATGGTGCCCAAAATGTCATTTATTAAATGCAGATATTTTACATATGGTTTTCTATTGCCCCAAAATAAACCAACTGTGGGGCAAAGCTAACCACTGGTATAATCGGCAGTTCCATGACCGTTTTTAAATACAAGCTTACCATTTAATCTTTTTTTATACATCCAAATTTAGTTCGGGTTAAACCTAAAAATATCAGGATACTAAATACGATAATTTTAGCAAATAGAATTCTGATATTGAAAAAATGGAAAGATGTATTCCCTCCCAGATTCTCTCACTTCCGTTACATGTTGCTTCAACAACTTGTGTTTGAATCACATAATACAATATTCTAGTTTAAAGACAGGGCCAAGGTATTTGTTAGAAATTGGAGACCTATAACTAATCTATACCCACTCTCTATACAGAAGCGAATATTAGCTCCCCTGGGTTCTACTGATGCTTATAGAAACTTTTTTGGCTACACATTATAATAGTTTGCGTTTAGAACTTGTTTCAGTTCCCATTTATTGAGTGTCGGAGGGGGGGAGAGGGAGGTACTGGGGTTTCTCCCCTCAACCCCCCCCCCCCCACCCCACTTTTTTTTTCTCTCTCCCTGTGAGATGTGTTGATGTATTCATTTTGCCCAACTTCTGTTGTTGTACATTGTTGGATAATAAATAAATGTTAAACAAAAAAAGAGAAGGCTGTACTTTGAACTAAATATCAATTAATAAAAATGAATTGACATTGCATTAAGCACACTAGACAGATGCAAAACCCCAAGGTTTGCTACTATAAAAAATAATGTGCCAAAAATAATAGTAATAACAGTATAAATTCAACAATATAAATTTAATACAACCAATTAGGGATGCACCGAAATTTCGGCTGCAGAAATGGCATTTTTGGCTATTTCGGTTTTTTAGCCTGTTATTTTCGGTAAAATTGTGTAGCATGTTTCAAATTGATGCTAGCCTTAAGTTTATTACTTGACTTTCTGTTCTGCATATAATGAGTTTTCTAGGACTATACTTTATTTGGATAATTAGTAAAAAAAAACTGTTAAATATGATTCTGTTACATAGAACTAAATGAAGAATAATACAGTATATTGATATTTATAATTGTTTTAAGTAGGGATGCACCAAAATTTTGGTCGCAGAAACATTTTGGCCGAAAATGGCATTATTGTTTGTCTGTTTTTTTTTTTCTTGGTAAAATTATTGTGTAGCATATTATTGTTTTAAGATATTTTTGTCCAATTTTAGTGTGTTACTTTCAATAAAAGTGTGGGATTTTTTTATTGGCTCTAATTATGCAAAAAAAAAACCTAAAAAAAATTAATTTGAAAAAATACATTTTCGGTATCCGTTTCGGTTTTCGGCCAAGTGCATCCTGGATTTTCGGATTCGGTTTCGGTCCAGAATTTCCATTTCGGTGCATCACTACAACCAATGTATCTTAATATGGTAAGATATGCTTCTGTTATATGCACAATCCTACAAATGTTGAATACATAAAAGTATATATGCGATTCACAGATATCTCGTTATAAAGTATAGCCTACACTGCAGCTCCTTTAATGACACACCGGTAGGAAGAGGTGGTGCTCAGAAAAAAACAAAAAAGAACAGAAGCGCAAAGGACTGATCTAAGCGTAGTATTAAAACATTTTAATTGCACACGTTTAAAAAATACTTACTCTTTAACCTCAAAGGATATGAGGTATGTGAGAAGCACATCGATAGGTAGGCACACAGCAACACGACCTCTGTGTACAAACACACAGTCCAAATCCTTTCTACCTCGAATCCTCCTGGTTAGTGTGTCAACAGGGACAGCTGTGCTGTTCACTTCTGAATACTTGTCTCTGTGGTGTTCCTCCCAGGAGAAAACAAGAGTCCTGAGTCTGACTGCTCCAGGTGTCTCTTCAAGCCTTCTTTGTGCAACGTAGACCGACTCTGGAGCCAGTAGCGGTACTTCCAGATTCACCCTTTTTCAGAGAACCGTGATTTATTATCAAACTAGTCTTCCCTGACTCTACAGCTAATCGGGATCTTAGTCACACAATATGGCCATATTCTGCTTAGCCAGTCACCAACTTACAAGGTGTCCCAATATAGACCGGTCCTAACACTACAGTCCTTTGTCTGAATGGGCTGAATCATTACTGTTTTTTCTATTTATAATGGAAAGTGACTCCCTGGCTTTAAATACAACACTCCATTATATTGTCATGAGTACACCTGAGCTTGGGTGTGGTGCTTTTACCAATGGGAGATGGTCAGTCTCCCTTTTTATTTTTAAATACAAACAGTTTGGTTTAGCACACCTTCCAAAAAGTTTATATACACATCTTTGGGAGTGCAGCCAATGTGACCAAGTAGTTACACAAAACGGGGGGTATTGGCGTACATCCATTTGCAAATAAACACATTTTTTTAAATGCTGCAAAAAATAGACTGCAAAAACATCTATTCTTTAACCCCTTCATGACCAGTGCACTTTTCCATTTGTTGACTGTCTGGGACCAAGGCTTTTTTTCCATTTCTGCGGTGTTTGTGTTTAGCTGTAATTTCCCTCTTACTCATTTACTGTACCCACACATATTGTATACCGTTTTTCTCGCCATTAAATGGGCTTTCTAAAGATACCATTATTTTCATCATATCATATAATTTACTATATATTTTTTTTAAATAAAATATGAGGTATAAAATATGAGGAAAAATGGAAAAAACACACTTTTTCTAACTTTGACCCCAAAATCTGTTACACATCTACAACCACCAAAAAACTCCCATGCTAAATACCCAATGTTTACATGTTCTTTGCTTTTTTGCAAGTTATAGGGCAATTTTGGTATATTTCATGCCACCGTTTCACCGCCAAATGCGATCAAATAAAAAAAAAAATTGTTCACTTTTTCACAAACTTTAGGTTTCTCACTGAAATTATTTACAAACAGTTTGTGCAATTATGGCATAAATGGTTGTAAATGCTTTACTGGGATCCCCTTTGTTCAGAAATAGCAGACATATATGGCTTTGGTATTGCTTTATGGTAATTAGTAGGCCGCTAAACGCTGCTGCGCACCACACGTGTATTATGCCCAGCAGTGAAGGGGTTAATTAGGTAGTATGTAGGGTTATTTTTAGCTTTAGTATAGTGTAGTAAACACCCCCAAGTATTGCTCTAGGCCCATTTTGGTATATTTCATGCCACCATTTAACCGCCAAATGCGATGAAATAAAAAAAATTGTCACTGAAATTATTTACTTTTTTTTTTTTTTTTATTAGATCGCATTTGGCGGTGAAATGGTGGCATAAAATATACCAAAATGGACCTAGATCAATACTTGGGGGTGTTTACTACACTATACTAAAGCTAAAAATAACCCTACACGCTCCCTAATTAACCCCTTCACTGCTGGGCATAATACACGAGTGGTGCACAGTGGCATTTAGCGGCCTACTAATTACCATAAAGCAAAACCAAAGCCATATATGTCTATTTCTGAACAAAGGGGGATCCCAGTAAAGCATTTACAACCATTTATGCCATAATTGCACAAGCTGTTTGTAAATAATTTCAGTGAGAAACCACAAATTTTGAAAATTTAACAGCTTGTGCAATTATGGCACAAATGCTTGTAAATGCTTCTCTGGGATCCCCTTTTTTCAGAAATAGCAGACATATATGGCTTTGGCGTTGCTTTTTGGGCCTCCCACCCATCAACGATGATTGTTCGCCACCATCACTTCCGGTGAAGAGGGCCACAGAGTGTCTCCCTCTGCATCGGTTTGTAAAAAAATTGGTATTGCATGATGCCTCAATATAGAGGCATCACTGCAATACCATAAAAGCGGCTGGATGCTTTCAGGATCTATTCCACCGCTTGAAAGACCAGAGTATGTGCCAGGAACGTCCTTGGTCGTTAAGGGTGTGTTTTTTTTCTTTTTTTTTTTGTAGGACGTTCCTGGCACATCCTTGGCCCTTAAGGGGTTAAAAAAATGTGTATGTATATGTGTGTCTGTCTGTGTGTATCTATCTATCAGCAATGAACAAGTGCTGTTTGAGCACCTGCATCACAACCTGGATTTTATAATGTCCATTATAGGACTCTTTGTTTGTTTTTAATATGTTCTAATAAACTTTTACATACTGCGGGCTATGAGCGATTTTTCTATTTGGATTTTTATCTATTCTGTCACCCCCAACATCGCCTACACCTACATTATACTTATTAACCCCTAATCTGCCGCCCCCAACATTGCCTACACCTACATTATACTTATTAACCCCTAATCTGCCGTCCCCGACATCGCCTACACCTACATTATACTTGTTAAAGGACCAGTCAACACTGTAGATTTGCATAATCAACAAATGCAAGATAACAAGACAATAGCACTTCGTCTGAACTTCAAATGAGTAGTAAAAAAATGTTATGACAATTTTAAGTTGTCTTTTTCCACTCCCCCTGTACCATGTGACAGCCATCAGCCAATCACAAATGCATACACGTACCATGTGACAGCCATTCAAAAATGCATACACACTTATTCTTGCACATGCTAAGTAGGAGCTGGTGACTCAAAAAGTTTAAATATAAAAAGACTGCACATTTAGTTAATGGAAGTAAATTGGAAAGTTGTTTAAAATGGCATGCTCTATCTGAATAATGAAAGTTTAATTTTGATTGAGCGGCTCCATCTTCAAGACATCCGGCACGGAGCATCCTCTTCAATCGACGGCTTCTTCTACAATGAAGGTTCCTTTAAATAGCGTCATCCAAGATGGCGTCCCTTAGATTCCGATTGGCTGATATAAATCTATCAGCCAATCGGAATTAAGGTTGAAAAAAATCCTATTGGCTGATGCAGTCAGCCAATAGGATTGAGCTTGCTATCTATTGGATGTTCCAATCAGCCAATAGTATGCAAGCTCAATCCTATTGGCTGATTGCATCAGCCAATAGGATTTTTTTCAACCTTAACTCCGATTGGCTGATAGAATTCTATCAGCCAATTGGAATCTAAGGGACGCCATCTTGGATGATGTCATTTAAAGGAAACTTCATTGTAGAAGAAGCCGTCGATTGAAGAGGATGCTCCGTGCTGGATGTCTTGAAGATGGAGCGCTCTGCGTCGGAAGGATGAAGATAGAAGATGCCGTCTGGGTGAAGACTTCTGCCCGTCTGGAGGACCACTTCTCCCGGCTTGGATGGAGACTTCTGCCGGCTTCGCTGAGGACATCTTGCCGCTTGGATGTAGACTTCTCCCGGCTTCGTTGGGGATGGATGTCGGCTCTTCAAAACTGTAAGTGGATCTTCGGGGGTTAGTGTTAGGATTTTTTAAGGGTGTATTGGGTGGGTTTTATTTTTAGCTTTGGCCTGCAATAGAGCTAAATGCCCTTTTAAGGGCAATGGGGAGCTTAGGTTTTTTTGGTTAGGGTTTTATTTGGGGGGTTGGTTGTGTGGGTGGTGGGTTTTACTGTTGGGGGGTTGTTTGTATTTTTTTTTGACAGGTAAAAGAGCCGATTTCTTTGTGGCAATGCCCCGCAAAAGGCCCTTTTTAAGGGCTATTGGTAGTTTTAGTTTAGGCTAGGGTTTTTTTTAATTTTGGGTGGGCTTTTTTATTTTGATAGGGCTATTAGATTAGGTGTAATTAGTTTAAAGAACTTGTAATTTGTTTTTTATTTTCTGTAATTTAGTGTTTTTTGTTTTTTTGTAATTTAGCTAATTGTATTGAATTTAGTTAATTCTATTCATTTTAGGGAATTTATTTAATTGTAGGGTTAGGTTTTATTGTAAGGCAGGTTAGGTTTTATTTTACAGGTCAATTTTGTATTTATTTTAGCTAGGTAGTTATTAAATAGTTAACTATTTAGTAACTATTCTACCTAGTTAAAATAAATACAAACTTGCCTGTAAAATAAAAATAAACCTAAGCTAGCTACAATGTAACTATTGGTTATATTGTAGCTAGCTTAGGGTTTATTTTACAGGTAAGTATTTAGTTTTAAATAGGAATTATTTAGGTAATGATAGGAATTTTTATTTAGATTTATTTTAATTATATTTAAGTTAAGGGGGGTTAGGGTTAGACTTATATTTAGGGGTTAATAAATTTAGTATAGTGGCGACGACGTTGGGGACGACAGATTAGGGGTTAATAAATGTAGGTAGGTGGCTGCGATGTTAGGGGCAGCAGATTAGGGGTTAATATTTAACTAGTGTTTGCGATGCAGGAGTGCAGCGGTTTAGGGGTTAATATGTTTATTCTAGTGGCGGCCATGTCGGGAGTGGGAGATTAGGGGTTAATCATTTTATTTTAGTGTTTGCGATGTGGGAGGGCCTCGGTTTAGGGGTTAATAGGTAGTTTATGGGTGTTGGTGTACTTTTTAGCACTTTAGTTATGAGTTTTATGCTACAGCTTTGTAGTGTAAAACTCATAGCTACTGACTTTAGAATGCGGTACGAATCTTGATGGGATAGGGTGTACCGCTCACTTTTTGGCCTCCCAGGACAAGCTTGTAATACCGGCGCTATGGAAGTCCCATTAAAAAAAGACTATACGCAATTTGCGTAAGTTGATTTGCGGTAAGGCCAAAAAGGTGTGCGGTGCCCCTAAATCTGCAAGACTCGTAAAAGCAGCGTTATAACCTGATAACGCTGCTTTTTCACTATAAAGCAAAACTCGTAATCTAGCTGAATATAATTTAATTCTGAAAATAATATTGGGGAATGAATATCCCAGTAATCCCCTTTGAGAAAAATGGGGCATTTGCATTCTAATGACTCAATAGAAAATAGGACTGGTCTTCATATTTTTCAAGGGCAGCTTTTTATTCCCAGTCCAGCCCTGGCTAAAGATGTTCCTCAGAGTACAGTATGTGTTGAGCATAATTGTAAAAGATGAGAACTAGTAGTATAACAGGCAATCTAGCAATTAGAATAATTTTTCAAAAGTTAGTGGCAAGTTCTTATTAAGGAACAGAAGCATCTCCATGTTTAACTATAAGTCTGTTTCTGCTATCAGTAAGGACATTTTGACGCTGAACAGTCTTTCACTTTTCACACTATTGCATGGGTCAGAAAGATATTTTTTGGGCCATTAAATCGGTTTATTAACTGCCCAGTACTTCAGGGATTTTGTCTCAATGAGGTACAGTGATCTCTTCCAGCTAGGTTTCCAGCAGTATAGTAGCAGCTTTTGGAGCACTGCTCTGACGTGCAATAATACAAATAACAGCAATTTGTATTGGTAGAACAGAAGTGAACAATTTGTAGTTAGTCTTCACTCCAGCTTAAAATGGGAACATGCAGTCTGAAAAATGGCAAATGGGTAGGAATTGGAGGCATCGGTTTAAGTATCGGTGCATTTGTACAAGTACTCATGCAAATACTTGGTATCGGCACTGATACTAGTATCGGTGCAACCCTAGTAAAATACAAAGTATAAGTGTAACAAAACTCATGTCATGTAGTGCTATATTGCACTGGTCTTGTCTCTCCTCCACGTACAGAAATGCGGAGAAAACCCCCTTACAGAAGTGTATCAAAATTGGTTTGTGAGAGAGTTTGCAGTGCTCGAGGATCATTTTATACCATCTCATCTGAGCGGAGCACTTTATGGGAGGGATCTCTCATCTCTTTGGGACATCCAGCCCCCCCCCCCTTTTCTTTAAGCATTCAGTGACTTCAGCCCCTACACTGCAATTTCTTGACAAGCGGGAGAATTAATTTATCATTACACCCCTAGAGGCTAGAGGTCATCTTCTGTACTTATGTATGATACATATTGCTTCATATATTAGTGATTTTATTTTTAGAGCAGTGCACAAACCCATTTGCAATTAGTGCTAATTGGTAGCAATAAAGGGAGATAAGATACATAGCAATAAAGGGAGATTAGATACGTAGCCAGTATAAGTAGTTTGCAGCATAGTTCAGATACAGTGTCCCTTTTTAGGCCTGTAGGGAATATGGAGCAAGCACACTTATTTACATTAAAAGTAAGGTATTTTATAGTGGGGGGTTTTACTGTTAGCGGCTAATTGGTAATTTCTTCTATAAGGTACGAGTCCACGGATTCATCCTTTACTTGTGGGATATTATCCTCCTGCTAACAGGAAGTGTCAAAGAGCACCACAGCAGAGCTGTCTATATAGCTCCTCCCTTAGCTCCACCCCCCAGTCATTCTCTTTGTTTACTCTAAGTACTAGGAAGTATAAAGTGAAAAAGGTGATAAAATATTAGTTTTTAATTTCTTCAAGCAAGAGTTTTTTTGTTTTAAATGGTACCAGTGTGTACTATTTACTCTCAGGCAGCAGATGGATGAAGACTTCTGCCTGGAGGATGATGATCTTAGCATTTGTAACTAAGATCCAGTGCTGTTCCCACAGAGGCTGAGGAGTACAGGAAACTTCAGTGTGAGGAACGTTTTCATGCTATATAGCAGTGAGGTATGTTCAGTCATTTTTTCTGGAGAGACTGTGTATTTCAGAAAGTCTGACAGTATCCCCATGAGGGTAAGGGTAAGCAGTAATCCTAAGAGCTATAGAAAGGCATTACTAAGCTTGCATAAGGGGCTAATTAAAAAGTGGTTGACACTGGTTTTTGAATGTTTGTGGGCAAACGTTTTATGAACTGGGAGTGCTATTAACGTTTTGTGGGCAATAACGTTTTTGTTGGCAACTTTATTGAGGGTACACTTGACTTATTTTTTGGGTCTCAGAACCCACATGGCTAGTTTAAAACCGCTCTGGTGCGGTTCTTTGAGGCTGTAGAGACATCGAGTGAGATGGGCGGGGCCTATTTTCACGCCTCAGATGCGCAGTTGTCTTCATTCAGCAAGCTCCAACTCCTGAGGGCCCTTGTGGATGTTTTGGGCCAAATCAAAGCTTTAACCCCATATTTACGATCCCTGAGGGCAGGTAGGCGCCACAGCAGGGCTGTGGCAAGGTGCTGGGGGTGTTTTTTCCGGATTTAGGCTTTAATTCAATCCGGTTTGCACAATAATGGGTTAAATGTTACATTTTCTTGTGGGGTAAACTTAACTACACATATTGAGTCTGCTATCAAAAATGTGAAAAATTGAGCATTTTAAAGCAGTTTTGCAGAACGTGTATGTTTTTTTTCTCTTAAATGCGCAGTACCGTTTTTTAAGATTGTTATTGTTTTCACTAAATAGTGTTTTCATGCTTGTTTGTAGTCATTACTAGCCTGTTCAACATGTCTGACATTGAGGAAAGTCAATGTTCAATATGTTTAGAAGCCATTGTGGAACCCCCACTTAGAATGTTACCCTCATGCACTGAAAGGTCAATAAATTGCAAAGAACATATTTTAGCTACTAAAAGTATGTCGCAGGATGATTCTCAGTCAGAAGGGAATCGGGTTATGCCATCTAATTCTCCAAGTGTCACAACCATTAACGCCCGCACAAGCGACGCCAAGTACTTATAGTGCGTCTAATTCTTTCACCTGCAAGATATGGCCGCAGTTATGAATACTACCCTCACAGAGGTTTTATCTAAGCTGCCTGGGTTGCAGGGGAAGCACAGTAGGTCTGATGTGAGAACAAATTCTGAGCCCTCTGACGCTTTATTAGCCATATCCGATGTACCCTCACAATGTTCTGAGTTGGGGTGAGGGATTTGCTGTCTGAGGGAGAGATTTCTGATTCAGGAAAGATGTTTATGCTTATTGCTCAGGGAGGTTTTAGCGACTCTGGATGATTGTGACCCCATTGTAGTTCCAGATAAATTGTGTAAAATGGACACATTTCTAGAGGTTCCTGCTTACACTGATGTTTTTCCGGTCCCTAAGAGGATTTCGGACATTGTTACTAAGGAGTGGGATAGACCAGGTATTCCGTTCGCTCCCCCTCCTACTTTTAAGAAAATGTTTCCCATATCAGACGGCGATTCCGTGCGGGACTCATGGCAGACGGTCCCTAAGGTGGAGAAAGCTATTTCTACCCTGGCTAAGTGTACAACTATACCTATTGAGGACAGTTGTACTTTCAAAGATCCTATGGATAAAAAAATTAGAGGGTCTCCTAAAGAAAATATTTGTTCATCAGGGTTTTCTTCTCCAACCTGTAGCGTGCATTGTTCCCGTAACTACTGCAGCTGCTTTTTGGTTGGAGGCTCTGGAGGAGGCTCTTCAGGTTGAGACCCCATTAGATGTTGTTCTGGATAGAATTAGGGCTCTCAAGCTAGCTAATTCTTTCATTACAGATGCCGCTTTTCAACTGGCTAAATTAGCGGCAAAGAATTCAGGTTTTGCCATTTTAGCATGTTGAGCGTTATGGCTTAAGTCCTGGTCTGCTGATGTCATCTAAGCTTTTAGCCATCCCTTTCAAGGGTAAGACCCTATTCGGGCCTGAACTGAAAGAGATCATTTCAGACATCACTGCAGGGAAAGGCCATGCCCTTCCTCAGGATAAGACAAATAAGATGAGGACCAAACAAAATAATTTTCGTTCCTTTCGAAACTTCAAAGGTGGTCCCTCTACCTTTTCCCCTGCTGCAAAGCAAGAGGGGAATTTTGCTCAATCCAAGTCAGTCTGGAGACCTAACCAGACTTGGAACAAAGGTAAATAGGCCAAGAAGCCCGCTGCTGCGACCAAGACAGCATGAAGGGGGTAGCCCCCGATCCGGGACCGGATCTAGTAGGGGGCAGACTTTCTCTCTTTGCACAGGCTTGGGCAAGAGACATTCAGGACTCCTGGGCTTTAGAAATCGTAACCCAGGGGTATCTTCTAGATTCCAAAGATTCTCCAAGGGGGAGATTCCATCTTTCTCAATTGTCTGTAAACCAGACAAAAAGAGAGGCGTTCTTACGCTGTGTAGAAGACCTATATACCATGGGGGTGATCTGCCCAGTCCCATCCTTCAAGGTGGAGACCATTCAGACTATTTTACCAATGATCCAGGAGGGTCAATATGACTATATACAGATAAGTCCTGAGACAGCGCTTCATTTAGCCAGACACAAACATAAAATGTCAAAAGCCTACAATGGGGGGTATCACAGTATAAACATCCTGAATGCTGATGTAACACAGTACCTTGGGGGCTCCAGTCGCCAACCGCAACTTCTCTCTGTACCCTCCTGGTCTCAATCAGTTCCCAAGTGAGTTTGACAATCTCCTCCCCTTGGCTTCTTCGTCACTACCAAAGTGACCAATGTAACGGCTCCAAACACAGCAACCACAGAGGTGCTCCCCGCAAACCGCCTGCAGACCTCCGCAAGTCTGCAAAATCGCCAGCAGCCACAAGAGAATAAAAGGCGAGTCGGGGCCACAGGTAAAAAGATAATACTTAACTTTTATTGCCATACAAAATATATAAACACTCTCAGTGCATAAAAACAAAAGAGCTAGGACAGCAGCGGTCTGACATGTTTCAGCTTCTCTGCCTTACTCATAGACTGTGCTGTGTACTGGCTCACAGCCTTCTTAAATCATTTAATTACACTGACATAGATCTGTTGCCACAGTTAACTCTTGCATTGCTGGAAACAAACAGTGCTTAATCTATTAGTTCAAACAAGTACATCACACGAATCATTCAATATGGAAGTGTAAACAGTAATTCAGCAGTTCAACACATATTATACAGATCATATTAATGGGAAAAATGTAATACTGAGATTCTGTAGGGAAAAAAAAAGCGTATATTAAGTGTCAACTTTACATTAAGGACTACTATTTAAATACACTGTATTAGACTATACAAGAAATCTCTCACTAAGCCTATACCATACAACTATATGGAGCTCAAAATACAATCCCCAGATCATTTGGCAAAAAAGTTTAACCTTGCTACATATCTGTATATACATGTATGCGAATCTACTATTCAATACACCTTGTTAGACTATACAAGAAATCTCTCACTAAGCCTATACCATACTGCTATGTGTTCAAAATACCACTCCAGATCAATTGGCCATAAACAAAGAAAGTTTAACCTTGCTACATATCTGTATATACATGTATGTATGTATATATTTCTCTAACCAGACAAAAGTTCTAGGAAAGAATAACCCAGCTACATATCTATATACTGTGACTTAGTGACTTCTGTTGCCACAGTTAACTCATGTATTGCTGGAAACAAACAGTGCTTGATCTACTAGTTCAAACAAGTACATCACATGAATCATTCAATATGGAAGTGTAAACAGTAATTCAGCAGTTCAACACATATTATACAGATCATATTAGTGGGAAAAATATAATACTGAGATTCTGTAAGGAAAAAAGCGTATATTAAGTGTCAACTTTACATTAAGGACTACTATTAAAATAAACTGTATAAGATTATACAAGAAATCTCACTAAGCCTATACCATACAACTATATGGAGCTCGAAATACAATCCCCAGATCATTTGGCCAAAATCCTGTCACTAGGAAAATTTATCATAAGAGATGGCGTAAATATCTTTATTGGTGCGAATCCAAAGGCTACTCATGGAGTAAGATCAGGATTCCTAGGATTTTGTCCTATCAGCTAGTTCCGTAAAGGGACAGATATCTGCTTTATCAATTCTACTGGACAAGCATCTGGCAGATGTTCCAGACGTTCAGTCGTTCTGTCAGGCTTTAGTTAGAATCAAGCCTGTGTTTAAACCTGTTGCTCCGCCATGGAGTCTGAATTTAGTTCTTAAAGTTCTTCAAGGGGTTCCTTTTGAACCTATGCATTCCATAGATATTTGCTTCTATCTTGGAAAGTTCTGTTTTTAATTGCTATCTCTTCGGCTCGAAGAGTTTCTGAACTATCTGCGTTGCAATGTGACTCGCTTTATCTTGTTTTCCATGCTGATAAGGTGGTTTTGCGTACCAAACCTGGATTCCTTCCTAAGGTTGTTACTAATAGAAATATCAATCAGGAAATTGTTGTTCCTTCTCTGTGTCCTAATCCTTCCTCTAAGAAGGAGCGTCTGTTGCTCAACTTGGACGTGGTTCGTGCTTTGAAGTTTTACTTGCAAGCAACCAAGGATTTCCGTCAAACATCTTCTTTGTTTGTTGTCTATTCTGGAAAACGTAGAGGTCAAAAAAGCTACGGTTACCTCTCTTTCTTTTTGGCTGAAAAGCATCATCCGTTTGGTATACGAGACTGCTGGACAGCAGCCTCCTGAAAGGATTACAGCTCACTCTACTAGAGCGGTGGCTTCCACATGGGATTTTAAAAATGATGCTTCTGTTGAACAGATTTGTAAGGCTGCGACTTGGTCTTCGCTTCATACCTTTTCCAAATTTTCCAAATTTCATACTTTTTCTTCTTCGGGGGCTATTTTTGGGAGAAAAGTTCTTCAAGTAGTGGTGCCTTCTGTTTAACCATCTGTCTTGTCCCTCCCGTTCATCCGTGTCCTGTAGCTTTGGTATTGTATCCCACAAGTAAAGGATGAATCCGTGGACTCGTCGTACCTTTATAGAAGAAAAGTAAATTTTATGCTTACCTGGTAAATTAATTTCTTCTATGGTACGACGAGTCCACGGCCCGCCCTGTCATTTTAAGACAGATTATATTTTTTATTTTAAACTTCACTCACCTCTGCCCCTTTTTATTTTCTCCTTTTTCTTCCTGTACCTTTGGTCGAATGACTGGTGGATGGAGCTAAGGGAGGAGCTATATATACAGCTCTGCTGTGGTGCTCTTTGCCACTTCCTGTTAGCAGGAGGATAATATCCCACAAGTAAAGGATGAATTTGTGTACTCGTCGTACCATAGAAGAAATTAATTTATCAGGTAAGCATAAATTTACTTTTTTGTAAGTAAAAGAGCGGTTTAACTTAGGTTTTTATTTTGGATAGTTTTTTTTTTTTCTTTCTGTAATTAAACTTTTGTTTTTTGGAACTTTAGCTTGGGGGTTAGTATTTTTTAAACCTAGACTGCCCTCTGGGCAGGCTTATCGCCTAGTATATTACTAAATCCTAAAACTGTGTAAAAAAAATAAAAAATAAATCTTTTGTAAATCTTTTGTCTGGCTCCTAGAATTTAAAAACAAATGTGTGAACACTTGTTATTATTATTATAAGCAGTGTATTTTTTTTTTTTTTTAAATGAATTTTGGAATGCGCACTATTTTGTTGAGATGTATCTTTTCTAACGGAACTTAATTATCATATTCGGTGCAACTTGAGACTTTGAAGCATGAGTATAGTGCATAACTTCTAACAAATGCATTGCAATTACCTCTGGAAGACCTTGTTTCTTCACAGGAAGCTAAGTGTATCCTAATCAACTATTTATGTTGTATAGTGGAAAAGCTATTTAAAGATAACATTAAATAATTAAAAACATGTATTGCTTAATGATGCATCTCAGAATGTGAATATATGGGTTTAAAAAGTATATTTCAGACTAGAAGCTAGGAAGGTTAGTGAGGCCAGTCAGACTTTTTTTAAAATCCTTGATGAATCTTTTGAGAGGAGTTAATGGCTAGTTATCTTTCTTTTCTTCTTAAAAAGGGAAGAGTCCACAGCTGCATTCATTACTTTTGGGAAATACAGAACCTGGCCACCAGTAGGAGGCAAAGACACCCAAGCAAAAAGCTTAAATACCTCCCCCACTTCCCTCATCCCTCAGTCATTCTTTGCCTTTCGTCACAGGAGTTTGGCAGAGAAGTGTCAGAAGTTCGAGAGAGTCTCTTATGGAGGGTAGTTCTCTTCGCAATGGGACTGGAGTCTGGAGATGCAAGGGGAGATTTCTTGTGAACCCATCCCTACTCATATTCACAGCTCCTTGGTAATCAGCGTTGACGAGTTTCGCTGCCTGCCTTTATTAACTCAAGTCCATGTCAGAAGCGAGGCTACTATCTGTCACACTTGGAGGGCCGTGTTCCTGTTCCACGGCGTAGATTCCGGTAAGATCGTTTTATTTTGTTTCGATATGTGAATGTAATGTTAACGAAACAAGTTAGGGTCCCAGTGGGACTCCTTTTATCTTAATAGGGAATCATGGGTTAATATCTCCTGAGGGTTTCCATGACCCGTGTAGCGAGTGCCCCAGTCCATTTCCCGGCTATGCAAGTAGGTGTCCCTATGCCCTTTACTTCTCCAGAGGGTAGCTGGTTTCCTCCAGAGGTTACGGCACGGTTCAGCATGGGGTTATTGAACAGGGGGGACTTTTAATCATGTTTGTTATATGGTTCTATCTGTAAATGTGTAGCTATACTTAGGCTCACGACCTTTACGGAACATAACAGCCTTCTTTTAATGATGCCATCTTTCAAGATTGCTTGCCTTTTTTTGACTGGCACGGTGCACCTCGTGACTGGTGCGTTTACGTTGTTTTTCACTTCCGTATGCTGACTGTGTGCGACCGAGAGATTTTTGCTTGTGGGTTGTCTGGTTCACAGGAGGTGGTGAGTGCCCCTGCCATTGGGGGTGTAAAGGGGTGCCAGTTAGTTTTTTGTAATCCCAAGATTATGGAGGATTCTGATATGCTTGATACGGCTGCCTCCGATACTGAGGATGTGTTTTGTGATGAATATGAAATGGCCCGGGTAATCAATGCCCATCAGTTATGTTCCGATTGCCGTTCTAGAGTACTCTCTCTTCTCCCGAAGCAGGGAGCTTAGAGTGCATTGAGCCATCCGCCTCCGAGGTTTCCATGACCCGTGTAGCGAGTGCCCCAGTCCATTTCCCGGCTATGCAAGTAGGTGTCCCTATGCCCTTTACTTCTCCAGAGGGTAGCTGGTTTCCTCCAGAGGTTACGGCACGGTTCAGCATGGCCATTTCTATGGCGCTGAATCATTTATATCTCCCAAGTGAAGTATTTCTAAGACACTGTCCATGTTCCGTTAACCAGGGCCCGTCGAGCGTGGGATCGTCCGGTTCAGTTCAACCTTCAGTGGCCCCTATATCGGGGCCAGGGTCTTCAGTTGATCCGGCTAGTGATGCACCGAAATGGAAATTCTGGACCGAATCCGAAAATCCGGGATGCACTTGGCCGAAAACCGAAACGGATACCGAAAATGTATTTTCTCCTACATTGGTGTATCCGGTCCACGGCTTCATCCTTACTTGTGGGATATTCTCATTCCTTACAGGAAGTGGCAAAGAGAGCACACAGCAGAGCTGTCCATATAGCTCCCCCTCTGGCTCCGCCCCCCAGTCATTCTCTTTGCCGCTCTGCACAAGTAGCATCTCCACGGGGGTGGTAAAGAGTATGTGGTGTTAGTTGTAGTTTTTATTTCTTCTGCTAGAAGAGTTTCTGAATTGTCGGCTTTGCAATGCAATTCACCCTATCTGGTGTTTCATACGGATAAGGTAGTTTTACGTACCAAGCCTGGTTTTCTTCCAAAAGTGGTTTCCAATAGGAATATTAACCAGAAAATAGTTGTTCCTTCTCTGTGTCCAAATCCAGTTTCTAAAAAGGAACGTTTGTTATATAATCTAGATGTGGTTCGTGCTCTAAAATTCTATCTAGAAGCAACAAAGGATTTCAGACAGACATCATCCTTGTTTGTCGTCTATTCTGGTAAGAGGAGAGGTGACGTATGGGATATACATTCCTACCAGGAGGGGCAAAGTTTCCCAAACCTCAAAATGCCTATAAATACACCCCTCACCACACCCACAAATCAGTTTTACAAACTTTGCCTCCTATGGAGGTGGTGAAGTAAGTTTGTGCTAGATTCTACGTTGATATGCGCTCCGCAGCAGGTTGGAGCCCGGTTTTCCTCTCAGCGTGCAGTGAATGTCAGAGGGATGTGAGGAGAGTATTGCCTATTTGAATTCAATGATCTCCTTCTACGGGGTCTATTGCATAGGTTCTCTGTTATCGGTCGTAGAGATTCATCTCTTACCTCCCTTTTCAGATCGACGATATACTCTTATATATACCATTACCTCTACTGATTCTCGTTTCAGTACTGGTTTGGCTTTCTACTACATGTAGATGAGTGTCCTGGGGTAAGTAAGTCTTATTTTCTGTGACACTCTAAAGCTATGGTTGGGCACTTATTTATAAAGTTCTAAATATATGTATTCAAACATTTATTTGCCTTGACTCAGGATGTTCAACGTTCCTTATTTCAGACAGTCAGTTTCATATTTGGGATAATGCATATGAATTAATCAATTTTTTCTTACCTTTAAAATTTGACTTTTTTCCCTGTGGGCTGTTAGGCTCGCGGGGGCTGAAAATGCTTCATTTTATTGCGTCATTCTTGGCACGGACTTTTTTGGCGCAATTTTTTTTTCTTTCTGTTTCCGGCGTCATACGTGTCGCCGGAAGTTGCGTCATTTTTTGACGTTTTTTGCGCCAAAAGTGTTGGCGTTCCGGATGTGGCGTCATTTTTGGCGCCAAATAATGTGGGCGTCTTTTTTGGCGCTAAAAAAATATGGGCGTCACTATTGTCTCCACATTATTTAAGTCTCATTATTTATTGCTTCTGGTTGCTAGAAGCTTGTTCACTGGCATTTTTTCCCATTCCTGAAACTGTCATTTAAGGAATTTGATCAATTTTGCTTTATATGTTGTTTTTTCTATTACATATTGCAAGATGTCCCACGTTAACACTGAGTCAGAAGATACTTCTGGAAAATCGCTGCCTGGTGCTGGAGCTACCAAAGCTAAGTGTATCTGCTGTAAACTTTTGGTATCTGTTCCTCCAGCTGTTGTTTGAACTGTTTGTCATGACAAACTTACTAATGCAGATAATATTTCCTTTAGTACTGTTACATTACCTGTTGCTGTTCCGTCAACATCTAATACTCAGTGTTCCTGTTAACATAAGAGATTTTGTTTCTAAATCCATTAAGAAGGCTATGTCTGTTATTCCTCCTTCTAGTAAACGTAAAAAGTCTTTTAAAACTTCTCATTTTTCAGATGAATTTTTAAATGAACATCATCATTCTGATAATGATAATGGTTCTTCTGGTTCAGAGGATTCTGTCTCAGAGGTTGATGCTGATAAATCTTCATATTTATTTAAAATGGAATTTATTCGTTCCTTGCTTAAAGAAGTCCTAATTGCATTAGAAATTGAGGATTCTAGTCCTCTTGATACTAAATCTAAACGTTTAGATAAGGTTTTTAAATCTCCTGTAGTTATTCCAGAAGTGTTTCCTGTCCCTGGTTCTATTTCTGGAATAATTTGGGTAATTCATTTACTCCTTCTAAACGTTTTAAGCAATTATATCCTGTGCCATCTGACAGATTGGAATTTTGGGACAAAATCCCTAAGGTTGATGGGGCTGTCTCTACTCTTGCTAAGCGTACTACTATTCCTACGGCAGATGGTACTTCCTTTAAGGATCCTTTAGATAGGAAAATTGAATCCTTTCTAAGAAAAGCTTACTTGTGTTCAGGTAATCTTCTTAGACCTGCTATATCTTTAGCGGATGTTGCTGCAGCTTCAACTTTTTGGTTAGAAGCTTTAGCGCAACAAGTAACAGATCATAATTCTCATAGCATTATTATTCTTCTACAACATGCTAATAATTTTTCCAGGGTAATAAATTATTTGGTTCTCAGTTGGATTCTATTATCTCAACTGTTACTGGAGGGAAAGGAACTTTTTTACCACAGGATAAAAAATCTAAAGGTAAATTTAGGTCTAATAATCGTTTTCGTTCCTTTCGTCACAACAAGGAACAAAAGCCTGATCCTTCATCCTCAGGAGCGGTATCAGTTTGGAAACCATCTCCAGTCTGGAATAAATCCAAGCCTTTTAGAAAATCAAAGCCAGCTCCTAAGTCCACATGAAGGTGCGGCCCTCATTCCAGCTCAGCTGGTAGGGGACAGATTACGTTTTTTCAAAGAAATTTGGATCAATTCCGTTCACAATCTTTAGATTCAGAACATTGTTTCAGAAGGGTACAGAATTGGCTTCAAGATAAGGCCTCCTGCAAAGAGATTTTTTCTTTCCTGTGTCCCAGTAAACCCAGCGAAGGCTCAAGCATTTCTGAAATGTGTTTCAGATCTAGAGTTGGCTGGAGTAATTATGCCAGTTCCAGTTCTGGAACAGGGGCTGGGGTTTTATTCAAATCTCTTCATTGTACCAAAGAAGGAGAATTCCTTCAGACCAGTTCTGGATCTAAAAATATTGAATCGTTATGTAAGGATACCAACATTCAAAATGGTAACTGTAAGGACTATCCTGCCTTTTGTTCAGCAAGGGCATTATATGTCTGCAATAGATTTACAGGATGCATATCTGCATATTCCGATTCATCCAGATCACTATCAGTTTCTGATATTCTCTTTCCTAGACAAGCATTACCAGTTTGTGGCTCTACCGTTTGGCCTAGCAACAGCTCCAAGAATTTTTACAAAGGTTCTCGGTGCCCTTCTGTCTGTAATCAGAGAACAGGGTATTGTGGTATTTCCTTATTTGGACGATATCTTGGTACTTGCTCAGTCTTCACATTTAGCAGAATCTCATACGAATCGACTTGTGTTGTTTCTTCAAGATCATGGTTGGAGGATCAATTTACCAAAAAGTTCATTGATTCCTCAGACAAGGGTAAACTTTTTAGGTTTCCAGGTAGATTCAGTGTCCATGACTCTGTCTTTGACAGACAAGAGACGTCTAAAATTGATATTAGCTTGTCGATACCTTCAGTCACAATCATTCCCTTCGGTAGCTTTATGCATGGAAATTCTAGGTCTTATGACTGCAGCATCGGACGCGATCCCCTTTGCTCGTTTTCACATGCGACCTCTTCAGCTCTGTATGCTGAACCAGTGGTGCAGGGAGTACACAAAGATATCTCAATTAATATCTTTAAAACTGATTGTACGATACTCTGACGTGGTGGACAGATCACCATCATTTAGTTCAGGGGGCTTCTTTTGTTCTTCCAACCTGGACTGTAATTTCAACAGATGCAAGTCTGACAGGTTGGGGAGCTGTTTGGGGGTCTCTGACAGCACAAGGGGTTTGGGAATCTCAGGAGGTGAGATTACCGATCAATATTTTGGAACTCCGTGCAATTTTCAGAGCTCTTCAGTCATGGCCTCTAAAGAGAGAATCGTTCATTTGTTTTCAGACAGACAATGTCACAACTGTGGCATACATCAATCATCAAGGAGGGACTCACAGTCCTCTGGCTATGAAAGAAGTATCTCGAATTCTGGTATGGGCGGAATCCAGCTCCTGTCTAGTTTCTGCGGTTCATATCCCAGGTATAGACAATTGGGAAGCGGATTATCTCTGTCGCCAAACGTTACATCCGGGCGAATGGTCTCTTCACCCAGAGGTATTTCTTCAGATTGTTCAAATGTGGGGACTTCCAGAAATAGATCTGATGGCCTCTCATCTAAACAAGAAACTTCCCAGGTATCTGTCCAGATCCAGGGATCCTCAAGCGGAAGCAGTGGATGCATTGTCACTTCCTTTGAAGTATCATCCTGCCTATATCTTTCCGCCTCTAGTTCTTCTTCCAAGAGTAATCTCCAAGATTCTGAAGGAATGCTAGTTTGTTCTGCTGGTAGCTCCAGCATGGCCTCACAGGTTTTGGTATGCGGATCTTGTCCGGATGGCCTCTTGCCAACCGTGGACTCTTCCGTTAAGACCAGACCTTTTGTCGCAAGGTCCTTTTTTCCATCAGGATCTCAAATCCTTAAATTTAAAGGTATGGAGATTGAACGCTTGATTCTTGGTCAAAGAGGTTTCTCTGACTCTGTGATTAATACTATGTTACAGGCTCGTAAATCCGTATCTAGGGAGATATATTTTAGAGTCTGGAAGACTTATATTTCTTGGTGTCTTTCTCATCATTTTTCCTGGCATTCTTTTAGAATTCCGAGAATTTTACAGTTTCTTCAGGATGGTTTGGATAAAGGTTTGTCTGCAAGTTCCTTGAAAGGACAAATCTCTGCTCTTCCTGTTCTTTTTCACAGGAAGATTGCTAATCTTCCTGATATTCATTGTTTTGTACAAGCTTTGGTTCATATAAAACCTGTCATTAAGTCAATTTCTCCTCCTTGGAGTTCGAATTTGGTTCTGGGGACTCTTCAAGCTCCTCCGTTTGAACCTATGCATTCATTGGACATCAAATTACTTTCTTGGAAAGTTTTGTTCCTTTTGGCCATCTCTTCTGCCAGAAGAGTTTCTGATTTTTCATCAGGATAAGGCGGTGTTGCGAACTTCTTTTAAATTTTTACCTAAGGTTGTGAATTCTAACAACATTAGTAGAGAAATTGTGGTTCCTTCATTATGTCCTAATCCTAAGAATTCTAAGGAGAAATAATTGCATTCTTTGGATGTAGTTAGAGCTTTGAAATATTATGTTGAAGCTACTAAAAATTTCCGAAAGACTTCTAGTCTATTTGTTATCTTTTCTGGTTCTAGGAAAGGTCAGAAGGCCTCTGCCATTTCTTTGGCATCTTGGTTGAAATCTTTAATTCATCATGCTTATGTCGAGTCGGGTAAAACTCCGCCTCAAAGGATTACAGCTCATTCTACTAGGTCAGTTTCTACTTCCTGGGCGTTTAGGAATGAAGCTTCGGTTGATCAGATTTGCAAAGCAGCAACTTGGTCTTCTTTGCATACTTTTACTAAATTCTACCATTTTGATGTGTTTTCTTCTTCTGAAGCTGTTTTTGGTAGAAAAGTACTTCAGGCAGCTGTTTCAGTTTGAATCTTCTGCTTATATTTTCAGTTTTTTTTTCATTATAAAATTTAAACTTTATTTTGGGTGTGGATTATTTTTCAGCGGAATTGGCTGTCTTTATTTTATCCCTCCCTCTCTAGTGACTCTTGCGTGGAAAGATCCACATCTTGGGTAGTCATTATCCCATACGTCACTAGCTCATGGACTCTTGCTAATTACATGAAAGAAAACATAATTTATGTAAGAACTTACCTGATAAATTCATTTCTTTCATATTAGCAAGAGTCCATGAGGCCCGCCCTTTTTTGTGGTGGTTATGATTTTTTTGTATAAAGCACAATTATTCCAATACCTTATTTTTGATGCTTTCGCTCCTTTCTTATCACCCCACTTCTTGGCTATTCGTTAAACTGATTTGTGGGTGTGGTGAGGGGTGTATTTATAGGCATTTTGAGGTTTGGGAAACTTTGCCCCTCCTGGTAGGAATATATATCCCATACGTCACTAGCTCATGGACTCTTGCTAATATGAAAGAAATGAATTTATCGGGTAAGTTCTTACATAAATTATGTTTTTTGTACACTAGTCACCACTGCACCTTATGGTTCTCCTTTTTCTCCTAACCGTCCGTCGAATGACTGGGGGGCGGAGCCAGAGGGGGAGCTATATGGACAGCTCTGTGTGCTCTCTTTGCCACTTCCTGTAGGGAATGAGAATATCCCACAAGTAAGTCTGAAGCCGTGGACCGGATACACCGTAGGAGAAAGAATTTATGATTACCTGATAAATTTCTGTTTTTTCAAATAATTTTTTTTTTTTTTTTTTTTTTTTTGCATAATTAGAGCCAATAAAAAAAGCCCACACTTTTATTGAAAGTAACACACTAAAATTGGACAAAAATATCTTAACAATATGCTACACAATAATTTTACCAAGAAAAAAAAAAAACAGGTAAAAAATGCCATTTTCGACCAAAATGTTTCTGCGACCAAACTTTTGGTGCATCCCTACTTAAAACAATTATAAATATCAATATACTGTATTATTCTTCATTTAGTTCTATGTAACATAATCATATTTAACAGTTTTTTTTTTTTTTTTAACCAATTATCCAAATAAAGTATAATCCTAGAAAACTCATTATATGCAGAACAGTAAGTGAAGTAATAAACTTAAACAGCAGCTCTAGGCTAGCATCAAATTTGAAATATGCTACACAATAATATTACCGAAACTAACAGGCAAAAAAAACAAAAACCGAAATAGCCAAAAATGCCATTTTCGTCCGAAACTTTCTGCGGCCGAAATTTTGATGCATCCCTAGATCCGGCGAGGGAAGATTTCTCTTGTAAGGTGTATCCAGTCCACGGATTCATCCATTACTTGTGGGATATTCTTCTTCCCAACAGGAAGCTGCAAGATGACACCCACAGCAGAGCTGTCTATATAGCTCCTTCCCTAACTGCCACCCCCATTCATTCTCTTGCAGCTCTCGACAAGAAAGCAAGTATCAAGAGATATGTGGTGATAGTGTAGTTTATCTTCAATCAAAAGTTTGTTATTTTTAAACGGTACCGGCGTTGTACTGTTTTACTTCAGGCAGAAATTAGAAGAAGAGTTCTGCCTGAGGTTTTTGATGATCTTAGCAGGTTGTAACTAAGGTCCACTGCCGTTCTCACACATAACTGAAGAGTATGGGAAAACTTCAGCTGGGGGAATGGCCTGCAGAATTACCTGCACTGAGGTATGTTCAGTATATTTTTTTTCTAGAGAGATGAATAACTAGAAAATGCTGACAGTGCCTGATATATTTAAGGTAAGCCTGATTACAGTGATTTAACAAACGACTGGGATCATGCTTGCAGTAAAGGGTAATATTCATGTTACTTGCTCTTATTACTTAGTATGTAAAACGTTTGCATGATATATAAAAAACGTTTTTACTGAGGGTGATAAATCTTTATTTGGGGCCTAGTTTTCCACATGGCTGACTAGATTTCTCCTAGGAGTAGTTATTTAAGGCCCTTTCACTTTGAGTACATGGTGGGAGGGGCCTATTTTCGCGCTCTAATTGCGCAGTTGTTTATACAGTCTGAGACATCCAGCTTCCCTGAAGGAGTCCCCTGACATATAGGACCTCTGTAAAGTGTTTTTGTGCCTACAAAAGTCGTTTTATGGGCAGGTAGGAGCCACAGTAGAGCTGTGGCAGTTTGCTTGTGACGGTTTATAACGGTTTTACCGTTTTTCAAATTCGTTTTTGAGACTGAGGGGTTAATCATCCATTTGCAAGTGGGTGCAATGCTACTTTAGTCTATTATACACACTGTAAAAATTTTGTAGAGTTTACTGCTTTTTTTCACTGTATTTGCAGTTTGTGTTTGTTTTTTTCCTTAAAGGCACAGTACCATTTTTTTATATTCTGCTTTTTAACATTTATTAAAGTGTTTTCCAAGCTTGCTGGTCTCATTACTAGTCTGTTAAACATGTCTGACATAGAGGAAACTCCTTGTTCATTATGTTTAGAAGCCATTGTGGAACCCCCTCTAAAAATGTGTACCAAATGCACTGATCTTATTATAAATTTATAAAGACCATATTCTGGCTTTAAAAGATTTATCACCAGAGGAAATTGACAAGGGGGAAGTTATGCCGACTAACTCTCCCCATGTGTCAGAACCTATAACTCCCGCTCAAGGGACGCCAAGTACATCTAGCACGCCCATTGCGTTTACCTTACAAGACATGGCGGTAGTTATGAATCATACCCTTACAGAGGTATTGTCCAAACTGTCAGGGTTACAAGGAAAGCGAGCTAGCTCTGGGGCTAGAACAAATACAACTATCCCGGTCGAGGAGGGTTACCTTAAGAAATGTTTTATTCAACAAGGTTTTATTCTCCAGCCTCTTGCATGCATTGCCCCAGTCACTGCTGCTGCGGCCTTCTGGTTTGAGTCTCTAGAAGAGGCTCTACAGGTAGAAACCCCGTTGGATGATATCCTTGACAAGCTTAAAGCTCTTAAGCTAGCCAATTCATTTGTTTCTAACGCCGTTGTTCATTTAACCAAGCTAACGGCTAAGAACTCTGGTTTTGCTATTCAGGCGCGTAGGGCGCTATGGCTTAAATCCTGGTCAGCTGATGTTACTTCAAAGTCTAAGCTTCTCAACATTCCCTTCAAGGGGCAGACCCTATTCGGGCCTGGACTGAAGGAGATTGTTTCTGATATTACTGGAGGAAAAGGTCACGCCCTTCCTCAGGATAGGTCCAACAAATTAAGGACCAAACAGACTAATTTTCGTTCTTTTCGAAACTTCGAGCGGCGCAGCTTCAACTTCCTCTAATGCAAAACAAGAGGGAAAATTTGCCCAGTCCAAGCCGGTCTGGAGACCTAACCAGGCTTGGAACAAAGGAAAGCAGGCCAAAAAACCTGCTGCTGCCTCTAAGACAGCATGAAGGATCAGCCCCCGATCTGGAAACGGATCTAGTTGGGGCAGACTTTCTCTTCGCCCAGGCTTGGGCAATAGATGTCCAGGATCCCTGGGCGTTGGAAATTGTGTCCCAGGGATATCTTCTGGACTTCAAAGCTTCTTCCCCAAAAGGGAGATTTCATCTCTCACAATTATCTGCAAACCAGATAAAGAGAGATTCTTACATTGTGTTCAAGACCTCCTAGTTATGGGAGTAATCCACCCAATTCCAAAGGAGGAACAGGGGCAAGGCTTCTATTCAAATCTAGTTCCCAAGAAAGAGGGAACCTTCAGACCAATTTTAGATCTCAAGATCTTAAACAAATTTCTCAGGGTCCCATCCTTCAACATGGAGACTATTCGAACCATCCTACCTATGATCCAGGAGGGTCAATATATGACTACCGTGGATCTAAAGGATGCTTATCTTCACATTCCGATACACAGAGATCATCATCGGTTTCTCAGGTTCGCCTTCCTAGACAGGCATTACCAGTTTGTGGCTCTTCCCTTTGGGTTAGCTACGGCACCAAGAATCTTTACGAAGGTTCTAGGGTTACTCCTAGCGGTCCTAAGGCCGCGGGGTATAGCAGTAGCCCCTTACCTAGACGACATTCTGATACAGGCATCGAATTTTCAAGTCGCCAGGTCCCATATGGACATTGTTCTGGCATTCCTGAGGTCTCATGGGTGGAAGGTGAACGAGGAAAAGAGTTCTCTATCCCCTCTTACAAGAGTTTCCTTCCTAGGAACTCTGATAGATTCTGTAGAAATGAAGATTTACCTGACAGAGACCAGGTTGTCAAAACTTCTAGATTCCTGCCGTGTTCTTTATTCTACTTCTTGCCCTTCAGTGGCTCAGTGTATGGAAGTAATCGGCTTAATGGTAGCGGCAATGGACATAGTGCTGTTTGCCCGCCTACATCTCAGACCGCTGCAACTTTGCATGCTCAGTCAGTGGAATGGGGATTACACAGATTTGTCCCCTCTACTAAATCTGGATCAAGAGACCAGAGATTCTCTTCCCTGGTGGCTATCTCGGGTCCATCTGTCCAAGGGTTTGACCTTCCGCAGGCCAGATTGGACAATAGTAACAACAGATGCCAGCCTTCTGGGCTGGGGTGCAGTCTGGAACTCCCTGAAGGGGACTAAGAGCGATATTCAATGCTCTTCAGGCTTGGCCTCAGCTTGCTGCGGTCAGGTTCATCAGATTTCAGTCGGACAACATCACGACTGTAGCTTACATCAACCATCAAGGGGGAACAAGGAGTTCACTAGCAATGTTGGAAGTTTCAAAGATAATTCTATGGGCAGAGTTTCACTCTTGCCATCTATCAGCTATCCATATCCCAGGAGTAGAGAACTGGGAGGCGGATTTTCTAAGTCGGCAGACTTTTCATCCGGGGGAGGGGGAACTCCATCCGGAGGTATTTGCACATTTGATTCAACTTTGGGGCAAACCATAACTGGATCTCATGGCGTCTCGTCAGAACGCCAAACTTCCTTTTATGGATCCAGGTCCAGGGATCCCAAGGCAGCGCTGATAGATGCTCTAGCAGCGCCTTGGTCCTTCAACCTGGCTTATGTGTTTCCACTGTTTCCTCTGCTCCCTCGTCTGATTGCCAAGATCAAGCAGGAGAGAGCTTCAGTGATTTTGATAGCACCTGCGTGGCCACGCAGGACTTGGTATGCAGATCTGGTGGACATGTCATCCCTTCCACCATGGACTCTGTCGCTGAGGCAGGACCTTCTACTTCAGGGTCCTTTCAACCATCCAAATCTAATTTCCCTGCGTCTGACTGCTTGGAGATTGAACGCTTGATCCTATCAAAGCGTGGTTTTTCCGAATCATTCATTGATACCTTAATTCAGGCTCGAAAGCCTGTCACCAGGAAAATCTATCATAAGATATGGTGTAATATCTTTATTTGTATGAATCCAAGGGTTACTCATGGAGTAAGGTCAGGATTCCTAGGATATTATCCTTTCTCCAAGAAGGATTGGAGAAGGGTTTGTCAGCTAGTTCCTTTAAAGGGACAGATTTCTGCTCTGTCTATTCTTTTGCACAAACGTCTGGCTGAGGTTCCAGACGTTCAGGCGTTTTGTCAGGCTTTAGTTAGAATCAAGCCTGTGTTTAAACCTTTTGCTCCGCCATGGAATTTAAATTTAGTTCTTAAAGTTCTTCAGGGGGTTCCGTTTGAACCTTTGCATTCCATAGATATTAAGCTTTTATCTTGGAAAGTTCTGTTTTTAGTAGCTATCTCCTCGGCTCGAAGAGTTTCGGAGTTACCTGCTTTACAATGTGATTCCCCTTATCTAATTTTCCATGCAGATAAGGTAGTGTTACGTACCAAACCTGGTTTTCTTCCAAAGGTGGTATCTAATAAGAATATCAATCGGGAGATTGTTGTTCCGTCACTGTGTCCTAATCCTTCTTCAAAGAAGGAACGTCTATTACACAATCTTGACGTGGTTCGTGCTTTAAAGTTTTATTTACAAGCTACTAAAGAATTACGTCAAACATCTGCATTGTTTGTTGTCTACTCTGGACAGAGGAGAGGCCAAAAGGCTTCGGCAACTTCTCTTTCTTTTTGGCTAAGAAGTATAATCCGCTTAGCTTATGAGACTGCTGGCCAGCAGCCTCCTGAAAGAATTACAGCTCATTCCACTAGAGCGGTGGCTTCCACATGGGCTTTTAAGAATGAGGCTTATGTTGAACAGATTTGTAAGGCGGCGACTTGGTCTTCGCTTCATACTTTTTCTAAATTCTACAAATTTGATACTTTTGCTTCTTCGGAGGCTATTTTTGGGAGAAAGGTCTTACAGGCAATGGTGCCTTCCGTTTAAGTACCTGCCTTGTCCCTCCCTTCATCCGTGTCCTATAGCTTTGGTATTGGTATCCCACAAGTAATGGTTGAATCCGTGGACTGGATACACCTTACAAGAGAAAACTAAATTTATGCTTACCTGATAAATTTATTTCTCTTGTGGTGTATCCAGTCGACGGCCCGCCCTGTCATTTTAAGGCAGGTGTTTTTTATTTTTAAACTACAGTCACCACTGCACCCTATAGTTTCTCCTTTCTCTTGCTTGTCTTCGGTCGAATGACTGGAGGTGGCAGTTAGGGGAAGAGCTATATAGACAGCTCTGCTGTGGGTGTCCTCTTGCAGCTTCCTGTTGGGAAGGAGAATATCCCACAAGTAATGGATGAATCCGTGGACTGGATACACCACAAGAGAAATAAATTTATCAGGTAAGCATAACTTTTTTGTTTTTTGCCTTCCGTAATAGGCTGGCTCGCCTTTGTGTTCTTTTAAGACATGTTTTGGCAAAGTTGAGGGATCTGAGACATTAGAAGCTGGAGGGCAAAATGGATATGATGTTTGGGGATGAAGCCAATCTCCTTAACGTCGCCGTTTTTCTTTTCTTTGTTCTCGGTTCCAGTTCTGAGCTTGGGTGAATGGGGCTTTTAATCGTCTAGTCCCGTTGTCGTCCTCATTCATCTTGGGTGTTCACCCGCTGGGTGCTGCCTTCATTTTATTTTTTGGATCTGGATGGATGTGTTTAATTTGTTTTTTCTTAAGCATATTCAAAACAGATATACTGCCAGCACCCAAAATGCAGACAGATATCCAATAAGAGGCGCCAACAAATGATAAAAATAAAACTAGTGATAGGCTGATGAAACCGTGCTGGGACACGGAGAAACGTGTTGCTTGTTTTTATATGCTTTTAAAGGGACAGTATACACTCATTTTTAGAGCTGCAACAACTAATCGTCATAATCGATTATGAAAATAGTTGTCAACGAATCTCATAATCGATTAATCGATTAGTTGGTTTGCAATTAGTTGGTCTGTGTACAACACTAGCTGATTCACTCCAATGAGCTCCTGCACATGGTATTGTGTTTTATGGTTAGGTCCTTAGCCTAAAGGACGTCTACTTTTCACTTTTTCAGGACAGTATACGTTTACAACTACCCCTGGCTTATGTGCAACCCAGATATAATAGTCATCATTTGGATTGTTTATATTAAATCAGGTGATTTGGATCTATGCTTTTCATGATATAGTGCCAAGCTTTACACCTAGCCCCTAGGTTGATGGGAGTTATTTAAATTGATGTGCACTATTATCTGTTTGCACAATTATTAGCGTATTGCTTGCTATTGCTGATTATATGTACTGTATAAATAAATGTGTAAGGCTTTGTCCTGTTATTGATATACAGTCCTTAGCGCTTTTGATTTTATTTTTTATTGTTTTTTTATATTTTTAATAAATTGTGATAATATGTACCAGATTCAACCTTTATAGGTATATATTCGTTATTTTTAGAGCGGACTAGATATTTCCCCTAACCTTATAGCTGGTTATTTACCATTGCATATAGATATTCAAGATATTTTTATGTTAGAATGAAGTCAAGGGTTACTTTATTGAGAGGCCCCTTACCAAGGTAGAAAACACTTCACATTGGTGAAGAGCTAACAAAGATAAATATCCCACTTTGGTGAAATTGGCAAAACCCTACTTATACACCTCAACAGCCTTTTCTCTGCTGCAGGAAATATAGCTGTAAACAGAGTTAGCCTTAGCCAGAAGCATGTGGACATGTTGAGATTTTTGCATTTCAATGCAAAGTTTCTGAAAGAGTGAATAACAGAATGTTATTAACAGTGATAGTCTAACTCTTTCTAGTTCTACCTCTTTTCAAACAGTTTGTGGTTTTGTTTAATTATAATGTGGATTTTATTTAAAACATAGAAAACTATTATTGATTCTCTTTTTATTCGATTAATCGAAAAAATAATCGGTCGATTAATCGATTATGAAAATAATCGTTAGTTGCAGCCCTACTCATTTTCATATAACTGCATGTAATAGACACTACTATAAAGAATAAGATGCACAGATACTGATATAAAAATCCAGTATAAAAATGTTTAAAAATTTACTTAGAACCTCTTAGTTTAGCTCTGTTGAAAAGGTAGTTGGAAAGCCCACTGCAAGTGGGAAATAAGACACTCCCCTCCCCCTTCTTTTGCATATGAAAAGACCCTTTACACAAACAGGAGCAAGCTGGAGAAGGTAGCTGACGGTATTCACATAAAACTTTGGGGCTTGGTTAGGAGTCTGAAAATCAGAGCAATGTTATTTAAAAATAAGCAAAACTATACATTTTTTTTTTTTTTTTTTAAAACTTTATGGGCTATATAAATATATCATCTACAAAACATTTATGCAAAGAAAAAATGAGTGTATAATGTCCCTTTAAGCTGTATTAAACCTTTATGATTTTGTTACATTGCTGCTGCACTCCTGGTTATTCCTGAAGCATCTGTTACACTGTGCTTGACGTTCATTGCACTCTTGCTTAACTTGCTGCTGCCAAACTAGCAGAGACTGCATTTTCATTTAACAGCAGTTGCTAAACAGCAAAGAAGTTTTTTGGGAACCCCACTGCTCCTTGATACTCTTGTTGCCGGTACAACAGGGATCTGTTCCAGGTACCTGGGGAGTCTGCCGAGCGACTGTTTTGACTCGGTCTGCTTGTATTGCACATCAGTGCTTACTATCAAGTGAGTAGGATACCTGCTACGTATACATCACTTCACGTTTACCCTCATTTATCTGCACTATGTGGCGCCCTCTGTCTCTTCTGTTTTAGATTCTTAAGCATATGTCTGTTAGATATTAGTTTTTTTATGAACGTTCTTCTCTGGAACCGATGCTTGCGATTTAGGTCACGTGGGCGCTTCCTCGGAAGTTGCACACTTGTTGAATAATAAAATTGTTAAAAGCATTTCTGCCAAACTGCAGACACATGCCTGCTACCTATCTCTAGTTATGGTCTTCAACAAAGGATACAAGAGAAAAAAGTAAATTTGATAAAAGTAAATTGGAAAGGTGTTTTTTTTTTTTATTGTATGCCCTATCTGATATATAAAAGAAATTTTTTTAAATCTCTTTAAATATGAAGATATTGATTAATCGTAGGAATAAATTTATTGATTGCAATTCTAATTTTTATTACTTTTTCTTTTGTTTAGATCAAGATAAGGTTGTGCTATGAATGGTGATTCAAGTGCAGGGGTGGTTACAGCACCACCCCCAACAAATGCTCCACACAAGGAAAAATATTTTGACCGAGTTGATGAGAACAACCCTGAATACTTACGTGAAAGAAACATGGCACCAGACCTACGTCAGGATTTCAACATGATGGAGCAGAAGAAAAGGGTCTCAATGATTCTACAAAGCCCAGTAAGTTTAGTTTTAAAATTTTATCTATACATTGGAAGTTGCATGAGAACTGTTTTCTGTCTTAGAATTAAATTGTGACCTATAATTCAGATTTGTTTTTGTTTTCCTTAATGCAAGGAGAATCCACGTCTTTTCTTACTGTTGGGCTCAGATTCAGTACTTTTCTCCACTTTCTGCGTTGATATTTTTTTAGTGAACATTTTTCTGTAGGTCATTTTGAAATAAAATTTTAAACTAGGCATTTACTCTAAAGCACCCATTCAATATTGTTATGTGTTGATTAATTGGAGAATAAAGCAATTTTTAAAGTTTTATAATATAGTGCAGCAGTTAAAAATTGTAGAGGTAATGGAATGAGAGTATATCGTCAATCTGAATAAGGGAGGTAGGAGATGAATCTCTACGACCGATAACAGAGAACCTATGAAATAGATCTCCCACGAGGAAAACCATTGCATTCAATAGGTGATACTCCCTAGTCCCTTCACATCCCTCTGACATTCACTGTACTCTGAGAGGAATCGGGCTTTAAAATGCTGAGAAGCGCATATCAAAGTAGAAATCTAGCACAAACTTACTTCACCACCTCCATAGGAGGCAAAGTTTGTAAAACTGAATTGTGGGTGTGGTGAGCGGTGTATTTATAGGCATTTTGAGGTTTGGGAAACTTTGCCCCTCCTGGTAGGATTGCATATCCCATACGTCACTAGCTCATGAACTCTTGCCAATTACATGAAAGAAATATTGATATCTGGGGTAGAATTTATGGTGAAAAATTCTTTAAGAGATTTTGTTAAAAGGGATAGTAAACACCAAAAATGTTGTTGTTTAAAAAGATAGATAATCCCTTTTTCTTTTACAAGATATGACGAGTCCACGGATTTCATCCTTATGGGATAACACCTCCTGATTAGCAGGAAGTGGCAAAGAGCACCACAGCAGAGCTGTATATATAGCTCCTCCCTTCCCTCCCCCTCATTCTTTTTGCCTGTGTTAGTGATAGGAAGAGGTAAAGTGAGGTGTTAGTTTAGATTCTTCAATCAAGAAGTTTATTTTTTTAAATGGTGCTAGTGAGTACTATTTTTCTCAGGGAGAAATAGTCAGTCTATAGCTTCCCAAGAGGAGTGGAGACATTTTATTTTTCTGCCCTAATGTTGATGATCTTGGCAAACGTTATCTAAGATCCATACTGGTTCCCACAGAAAAGCTGAAGGTAGTGTACAGAAAAATCTTCAGTGTGGAGAACGGTGTCATGCTACAAGCAGCATTGAGGTATGGTCAGTCTTTTTTGTTTCTGGGGAGACTTGATACGGCAGAACAGGCTGACATTATTCCCTAACTGGGGAGGGGTAATCAGTATGCACTATATGTATGGAAATGGTGTACCTGGAATCCCTTTATATTGATTGCCAAATATATCTTAGGATATATTTAGGGTATATTCAGTGTGGGCTAGACGCTGGGAGATGCAGTTTGCTGGCTAAGGGCTGTCATATAACTGGCCTGAGGGAGTCTTGAAGTACTACTTGAGCAGTCTGTGTGTTCTGGGGGCAGGTAGGCGCCGCAGCAGACTGTGGCGAGGTGCAGGGGCCACATGTATATAAAAAGTTGTTATAACTGGTCAATTCAATATAATTGGATATATAACATCTAAGCAGAATGGTGCAATATTGTTAAGCTATTATGGGCACTTAAGGACAGTTTTTATTGCTGTAAACGTTGTTTTTGAGAAAACAGAAAAATTGTTGCGCTTTAATTATTTAAAGGCACAGTACACTTTTCACTTCAAAGAATTTTTCTTTGTAATTTGACTTGAACTCAATATTTCAATTAAAGAACGAAAATTATTGCTAGTCTGTTTAACATGTCTGAACTTGAGGAAACTACTTGTTCTATGTGTTTAGATGCCAGTGTGGAACCCCCTCTTACTTTTTGTCCCTCATGTATTGAAAGGACCTTACAATGTAAAGAGCAAACTTTCTTTAAGGAAAGTGTGCCTAAGGATGATTCTCAGTCTGATGAGAATCAGGGTATGCCGCTAAATTCTCCCCAAGCGTCACAACCTTTAACGCCCACCCAAGCGACGCAGAGTTCTTCAACCGCGTCTACTTCATTTACTCTGCAGGATATGGCTGCAGTTATGTCATCTACCCTTACAGAGGTTTTATCTAAGTTGCCAGTGTTACAGGGCAAACGTAGCAGGACAGAAGTCAATGTGAATACTGCAACCTCTGATGCTTTGTTGGCTATTTCCGATGTACCCTTACAGGGATCTGAATTGGGGGTCAGGGAACTTCTGTCTGAGGGGGAACTTTCAGATTCGGGAAGTGCGTTACCTCAGACAGATTCGGGCGTCATGTCCTTTAGATTTAAGCTTGAACACCTCCCCCTGTTGCTTCGGAGGTTTTAGCGACTCTGGATGACTGTGACTCTATTGTGGTACCACCAGAGAAATTGTGTAAGATGGACAAATACTTAGAGGTGCCTGCTTACTCTGATGTTTTTCTGGTTCCTAAGAGAATCTCGGAAATTATTACGCGGGAATGGGAAAGACCGGGTATCCCGTTCTTACCATCTCGTAGTTTTTAAGAAAATGTATCCCATATCCGACACTGTTCGGGACTCTTGGCAAACCGTCCCTAAGGTGGAGGGAGCTATATCTACCCTGGCTAAGCGTACAACTATTCCTATTGAGGACAGTTGTGCTTTCAAAGACCCTATGGATAAGAAATTGGAGGGTCTTCTAAAAAAGTTATTTATTCATCATGGTTTCCTTTTACAACCGACGGCCTGCATTGTTCCAGTTACCACTGCGGCGGCCTTCTGGTTTGACGCCTTAGAAGAGTCTCTTAAGATTGAGACTCCTTTAGAGGACATTTTAGATAGAATTAAGGCTCTTAAGCTGGCTAATTCTTTTATTACGGATGCCGCCTTTCAGATTGCCAAATTGGCGGCTAAGAATGCCGGATTTGCCATTTTAGCGCATAGAGCGTTATGGTTAAATCTTGGTCTGCTGATGTGTCATCTTAGTCTAAGCTTTTGGCTATTCCTTTCAAAGGAAAAACCCTATTCGGACCTGAATTGAAAAAAATCAATTCTGACATTACGGGAGGTAAGGGTCATCTCCTACCTCAGGATAGAATAGCTAAACTAAGGGGTAAACAAAATAATTTCGGAACTTCAAAGGAGTCCCCTCTTCTTCCTCTTCTTCCGCTAAACAGGAAGGGAATTTTGCTCAGGCCAAATCCGTCTGGAGACCCAACCAGGCTTGGAATAAGGGTAAACAACCAAAGAAGCCCGCTGCTGCTACAAAGACAGCAGGAAGGGGCGGCCCCCGATCCGGGACCGGATCTAGTAGGGGGCAGACTTTCTCTCTTTGCCCAGGCTTGGGTAAGATGTTCAGGACCCCTGGACACTGGAAATCGTGTCCCAAGGGTATCGACTGAAATTCAAAAATTCTCTCCCAAGGGGGAGGTTTCTTCTTTCACGAATGTCTGTAGACCAGATAAAGAGAGGCGTTCTTACGTTGTGTAAAAGACCTCTCTACTATGGGAGTAATTCGTCCCGTTCCAATACTGGGACAGGGGCAGGGGTTTTACTCAAATCTTTTCGTGGTCCCCAAGAAAGAGGGCGCGTTTCGACCTATTTTAGATCTAAAGAGTCTAAACAAGTTTCTCAGAGTACCATCCTTCAAGATTCGAACAATTCTTCCATTGATCCAAGAAGGTCAATATATGACTACCGTGGACTTGAAGGATGCATATCTTCATATTCCTATCCACAAGGATCATCACCAGTTCCTAAGGTTTGCCTTCCTGGACAAACATTTTCAGTTTGTGGCTCTTCCCTTCGGGTTGGCCACAGCACCCAGGATCTTCACGAAGGTTCTAGGGTCACTTCTGGTGGTTCTCAGGCCGCGGGGCATTGCAGTGGAGCCTTATCTGGATGATATTCTGATCCAGGCGTCTTGCCATCTGACGAAATCTCATACAGACATGGTTCTGTCCTTTCTGAGGACTCACGGGTGGAAGGTGAATCTAGAAAAGAGTTCATTACTTCCACAGACAAGGGTTGCCTTCTTGGGAACTCTAATAGATTCCTTATCCATGAAAATTTTCTTGATGGAGGTCAGAAAGTTAAAGATTCTGAATACAATGCCAAGCTCCTGAGATACGGATACTGGTCAAGGGATCCTCAGGCTGAACGGATAGATGCTTTGGCAGTGCCTTGATCGTTCAACCTAGCTTATGTGTTTCCACCGTTTGCTCTCCTTCCCTGGGTGATTGCACGGATCAAACAGGAGAGGCTTCGCTAATTCTAATCGTGCCTGCGTGGCCTCGCAGGACTTGGTATGCCGATCTAGTGGACATGCGAATCTAGTTTCTATGCAGCTGACTGCTTGAAGATTGAACGCTTGATTTTATCTAAGGGGGGGGGTTCTCTGATTTGGTCATTGATACTTTGATTCAGGCATGTAAGCCTGTTACTAGAAAGATCTACCATAAGATATGGCGCAAATATCTTTATTGGTGCAAATCCAAGGGCTACTCATGGAGTAGAGTTAGGATTACCAGGATTTTATCTTTTCTCCAAGAAGGATTGGAGAAGGGCTTATCGGCAAGGTCCTTAAAGGGACAAATTTCTGCTTTGTCGATTTTTACTACACAAGCGTTTAGCAGATGTTATAGACGTTCAGTCTTTTTGTTAGGCTCTGGCTAGAATCAAGCCTGTGTTTAAACCAACTGCTCCACCCTGGAGTTTGAATTTAGTTCTTAGTGTTCTTCAAGGGGTTCCGTTTGAACCCATGCATTCCATAGATATTAAGTTGTTATCTTGGGAGGTTTTATTTTTGGTTGCTATATCTTCTGCTCGTAGAGTTTCCGAGCTTTCAGCGTTACAATGTGACTCTCATCTTATTTTTCATTCTGATAAGGTGGTTTTACGTACCAAACCTGGTTTTCTTCCCAAGGTTGTGTCTAATAGGAATATTAATCAGGAAATTGTTGTTCCTTCATTATGTCCTAATCCTTCTTCTAAGACGGAACGTTTGTTGCATAACTTGGACGTGGTCCGTGCCCTGAAGTTTTACTTGCAGGCGACTAAAGAATTTAGTCAGTCTTCTACATTATTTGTTGTTTTTTCTGTAAAGCGTAGGGGCCAGAAAGCTACGGCTACCTCTTTCTTTTTGGCTGAAGAGTATCATCCGTCTGGCATACGAGACTGCTGGACAGCAGCCTCCTGAAAGAATTACAGCTCATTCCACTAGGGCTGTGTTTCCTCATGGGCATTTAAAAACAATACTTCTGTTGAACAGATTTGCAAGGCTGCAACTTGGTCGTCTCTTCACACTTTTTCCAAATTTTCCAAATTTGACATTTTTGCTTCATCTGAGGCTGGTTTTGGGAGAAAGGTTCTTCAAGCAGTGGTGCCTTCTGTTTAGGTTCCTGTCTTGTCCCTCCCTTTCATCCGTGTCCTACAGCTTTGGTATTGTATCCCATAAGTAAGGATGAAATCCGTGGACTCGTCATATCTTGTAAAATAAAAAGAAATTTTATGCTTACCTGATAAATTTATTTCTTTTACGATATGACGAGTCCACGGCCCACCCTGTCATTTCTAAGACGGGTATTTATTTTTGTTAAACTTCAGTCACCTCTGCACCTTTGGCTTTTCCTTTCTCTTCCTAACTTCGGTCGAATGACTGGAGGGGGAGGGAAGGGAGGAGCTATATATACAGCTCTGCTTTGGTGCTCTTTGCCACTTCCTGCTAATCAGGAGGCGTTATCCCATTAGTAAGGATGAAATCCGTGGACTCGTCATATTGTAAAAGAAATAAATTTATCAGGTAAGCATAAATTTCCTTATTTACCATTCCCCAGGTTTGCATAACCAACACTGTTATAACCATATACTTATTACCTCTCTAATTACCTTGTATCTAAGCTTCTGCTGACTGCCTCTTTATCTCAGATCTTTTGACAGACTTGCATTTCAGGCAATTAGTGCATTAGCACAGTGCTATATATATATATATATATATATATATATATAACGCATGAACTAACGCCGCCTAGCTGTGAAAAACTGTCACATGCAGAAGCGGCCTTCAAGGGCTTAGAAATTAGCATATGAGTCTACCTAGGTTTAGCTAAGAATAACAAGAGAACAAAGCAAATTTGATGATAAAAGTAAATTAGAGTTGTTTAAAATGACATGTCCTATCTGAATCATGAGTTTATTTTGGACTTTACTATCCCTTTTATATTATTTAGCATTGAATCTTCTAGTTTCCATATGAATTTGGTGGATCTAGTGTTAGGCCAGTTAAGAGTCAACATCATGGCTGAGTGATCAGACTATGTAGTTGAATTAATTTGGGAGTTGGAAAGGTGTGTAAGGCCAATCTGATTAGTAAAGAAATATTCTAGCCAACTGTACATTTTTGAAGGTGGTCAGAAATTTTTTTTTCTTCTGTTAAGTGTGATCAGTCCACGGGTCATCATTACTTCTGGGATATTACTCCTCCCCAACAGGAAGTGCAAGAGGATTCACCCAGCAGAGCTGCATATAGCTCCTCCCCTCTACGTCAATCCCAGTCATTCTCTTGCACCCAACGACTAGATAGGATGTGTGAGAGGACTATGGTGATTATACTTAGTTTTTATCTTCAATCAAGAGTTTGTTATTTTAAAATAGCACCGGAGTGTGTTATTATCTCTCTGGCAGAGTTTGAAGAAGAATCTACCAGAGTTTTTGTTATGATTTTAGCCGGAGTAGTTAAGATCATATTGCTGTTTCTCGGCCATCTGAGGAGAGGTAAACTTCAGATCAGGGGACAGCGGGCAGATGAATCTGCATAGAGGTATGTAGCAGTTTTTATTTTCTGATAATGGAATTGATGAGAAAATCCTGCCATACCGATATAATGTCATGTATGTATACTTTACACTTCAGTATTCTGGGGAATGGTACTTCACTAGAATTACACTGTAAGAAATACATAAAGCTGTTTAATAACTAGAGATTATGTTTAACGTTTTTGCTGGAATGTAAAATCGTTTTCATTTACTGAGGTACTGAGTGAATAAATGTTTGGGCACTATTTTTCCACTTGGCAGTTGCTTAATCTGTTTTCTGACAGTTTCTGTTCTCCCTCACTGCTGTGTGTGAGGGGGAGGGGCCGTTTTTCGGCGCTTTTACTACGCATCAAATATTTCAGTCAGCAACTCATTGTATTCCCTGCATGATCCGGTTCATCTCTACAGAGCTCAGGGGTCTTCAAAACTTATTTTGAGGGAGGTAATTTCTCTCAGCAGAGCTGTGAGAATTGTAGTTTGACTGAGATAAAAAACGTTTATTCTGTAATTTGTTTCCTGCTTTTAGAATTTGTTATCTTTGCTAATGGGATTAAACCTTTGCTAAAGTTGTGTTGTTTACAAGGATTGAGGCTATAACTGTTTCAATTTATTAATTTTCAACTGTCATAGATCTTCTGTGCTTCTTAAAGGCACAGTACGTTTTAATATTATTCTAATTGAATTGTATTTCCAAGTTGCAAGTTTATTTGCTAGTGTGTTAAACATGTCTGATTCAGAGGATGATACCTGTGTCATTTGTTGCAATGCCAAAGTGGAGCCCAATAGAAATTTATGTACTAACTGTATTGATGCTACTTTAAATAAAAGTCAATCTGTACAAATTGAACAAATTTCACCAAACAACGAGGGGAGAGTTATGCCGACTAACTCGCCTCACGTGTCAGTACCTACATCTCCCGCTCAGAGGGAGGTGCGTGATATTGTAGCGCCGAGTACATCTGGGCGGCCATTACAAATCACATTACAGGATATGGCTACTGTTATGACTGAGGTTTTGGCTAAATTACCAGAACTAAGAGGTAAGCGTGATCACTCTGGGGTGAGAACAGAGTGCGCTGATAATATTAGGGCCATGTCAGACACTGCGTCACAGGTGGCAGAACATGAGGACGGAGAACTTCATTCTGTGGGTGACGGTTCTGATCCAAACAGACTGGATTCAGATATTTCAAATTTTAAATTTAAGCTGGAAAACCTCCGTGTATTGCTAGGGGAGGTGTTAGCGGCTCTGAATGATTGTAACACAGTTGCAATACCAGAGAAGATGTGTAGGTTGGATAAATATTTTGCGGTACCGACGAGTACTGAGGTTTTTCCTATACCTAAGAGACTTACTGAAATTGTTACTAAGGAGTGGGATAGACCCGGTGTGTCGTTCTCACCCCCTCCGATATTTAGAAAAATGTTTCCAATAGACGCCACCACAAGGGACTTATGGCAAACGGTCCCTAAGGTGGAGGGAGCAGTTTCTACCTTAGCTAAGCGTACCACTATCCCGGTGGAGGATAGCTGTGCTTTTTCAGATCCAATGGATAAAAAGTTAGAGGGTTACCTTAAGAAAATGTTTGTTCAACAAGGTTTTATATTGCAACCCCTTGCATGCATTGCGCCGATCACGGCTGCAGCGGCATTCTGGATTGAGTCTCTGGAAGAGAACATTGGTTCAGCTACTCTGGACGACATTACGGACAGGCTTAGAGTCCTTAAACTAGCTAATTCATTCATTTCGGAGGCCGTAGTACATCTTACTAAACTTACGGCGAAGAATTCAGGATTCGCCATTCAGGCACGCATAGCGCTGTGGCTAAAATCCTGGTCAGCTGATGTTACTTCTAAGTCTAAATTGCTTAATATACCTTTCAAAGGGCAGTCCTTATTCGGGCCCGGGTTGAAAGAGATTATCGCTGACATTACAGGAGGTAAAGGCCATGCCCTGCCTCAGGACAAAGCCAAGACTAGACAGTCTAATTTTCGTTCCTTTCGTAATTTCAAAGCTGGAGCAGCATCAACTTCCTCTGCACCAAAACAGGAAGGAGTTGTTGCTCGCTACAGACAAGGCTGGAAACCTAACCAGTCCTGGAACAAGGGCAAGCAGACTAGGAAACCTGCTGCTGCCCCTAAAACAGCATGAATTGAGGGCCCCCGATCCGGGATCGGATCTAGTGGGGGGCAGACTTTCTCTCTTCGCCCAGGCTTGGGCAAGAGATGTTCAGGATCCCTGGGCGCTAGAGATAATATCTCAGGGATACCTTCTGGACTTCAAATACTCTCCTCCAAGAGAGAGATTTCATCTGTCAAGATTGTCAACAATCCAGACAAAGAAAGAGGCGTTTCTACGCTGCGTACAAGAGCTCTTGTTAATGGGAGTAATCCATCCAGTTCCACGATCGGAACAGGGACAGGGGTTTTACTCAAATCTGTTTGTGGTTCCCAAAAAAGAGGGAACTTTCAGACCAATCCTGGACTTAAAGATCCTAAACAAATTCCTAAGAGTTCCATCGTTCAAGATGGAGACTTTTCGGACAATTTTACCTATGATCCAAGAGGGTCAGTACATGACCACTGTAGATTTAAAAGATGCTTACCTTCACATACCGATTCACAAAGATCATTATCGGTACCTAAGGTTTGCCTTCCTAGACAGGCATTACCAGTTTGTGGCTCTTCCATTCGGATTGGCTACAGCTCCAAGAATCTTCACAAAGGTTCTGGGTGCTCTTCTGGCGGTACTAAGACCGCGGGGAATCTCGGTAGCTCCATACCTAGACGACATTCTGATACAAGCTTCAAGCTTTCAAACTGCCAAGTCTCATACAGAGTTAGTGCTGGCATTTCTAAGGTCACATGGATGGAAGGTGAACGAAAAGAAAAGTTCACTCGTTCCACTCACAAGAGTTCCCTTCCTGGGGACTCTTATAGATTCTGTAGAAATGAAGATTTACCTGACAGAGGACAGGCTAACAAGACTTCAAAGTGCTTGCCGCACCCTTCATTCCATTCAACACCCGTCAGTGGCTCAATGCATGGAGGTAATCGGCTTAATGGTAGCGGCAATGGACATAGTACCCTTTGCACGCTTACACCTCAGACCACTGCAACTGTGCATGCTAAGTCAGTGGAATGGGGATTACTCAGATTTATCCCCTTCTCTGAATCTGGATCAAGAGACCAGAAATTCTCTTCTATGGTGGCTTTCTCAGCCACATCTGTCCAGGGGGATGCCATTCAGCAGACCAGACTGGACAATTGTAACAACAGACGCCAGCCTTCTAGGTTGGGGTGCCGTCTGGAATTCTCTGAAGGCTCAGGGACAATGGAGTCAGGAGGAGAGTCTCCTGCCAATAAACATTCTGGAATTGAGAGCAGTTCTCAATGCCCTCCTGGCTTGGCCCCAGTTGACAACTCGGGGGTTCATCAGGTTTCAGTCAGACAACATCACGACTGTAGCTTACATCAACCATCAGGGAGGGACAAGAAGCTCCCTAGCTATGATGGAAGTATCAAAGATAATTCTCTGGGCAGAGTCTCACTCTTGCCACCTGTCAGCAATCCACATCCCGGGAGTGGAGAACTGGGAGGCGGATTTCTTAAGTCGTCAGACTTTTCATCCGGGGGAGTGGGAACTTCATCCGGAGGTCTTTGCCCAAATACTGCGACGTTGGGGCAAACCAGAGATAGATCTCATGGCGTCTCGACAGAACGCCAAGCTTCCTCGTTACGGGTCCAGATCCAGGAGCAGTCCTGATAGATGCTCTGACAGCACCTTGGGACTTCAGGATGGCTTACGTGTTTCCACCCTTCCCGTTGCTTCCTCGATTGATTGCCAGAATCAAACAAGAGAGAGCATCAGTGATTCTAATAGCACCTGCGTGGCCACGCAGGACTTGGTATGCAGACCGGGTGGACATGTCATCCTGTCCACCTTGGTCTCTACCTCTGAAACAGGACCTTCTGATCCAGGGTCCCTTCAAACATCAAAATCTAACTTCTCTGAAGCTGACTGCTTGGAAATTGAACGCTTGATTTTATCAAGACGTGGGTTTTCTGAGTCAGTTATTGATACCTTAATACAGGCTAGGAAACCTGTTACCAGAAAGATTTACCATAAGAGATGGCGTAAATACCTATATTGGTGTGAATCCAAAGGTTACTCTTGGAGTAAGGTTAGGATTCCTAGGATATTGTCTTTTCTACAAGAAGGTTTAAAAAAGGGTTTATCTGCTAGTTCATTAAAGGGACAGATCTCAGCTCTGTCCATTCTGTTACACAAACGTCTGTCAGAAGTTCCTGACGTCCAGGCTTTTTGTCAGGCTTTGACCAGGATTAAGCCTGTGTTTAAAACTGTTGCTCCACCATGGAGTTTAAACCTTGTTCTTAATGTTTTACAGGGCGTTCCGTTTGAACCCCTTCATTCCATTGATATAAAGTTGTTATCTTGGAAAGTTCTATTTTTAATGGCTATTTCCTCGGCTCGAAGAGTCTCTGAATTATCAGCCTTACATTGTGATTCTCCTTATTTGATTTTTCATTCGGATAAGGTAGTCCTGCGTACTAAACCTGGGTTCTTACCTAAGGTAGTTACTAACAGGAATATCAATCAAGAGATTGTTGTTCCTTCTTTATGCCCAAATCCTTCTTCAAAGAAGGAACGTCTACTGCACAACCTGGATGTAGTCCGTGCTCTAAAATTTTACTTACAGGCAACTAAGGAATTTCGACAAACGTCTTCTCTGTTTGTCATTTACTCTGGGCAGAGGAGAGGTCAAAAAGCTTCCGCTACCTCTTTCTTTTTGGCTTCGTAGCATAATTCGTTTAGCTTATGAGACTGCTGGACAGCAGCCTCCTGAAAGAATTACAGCTCATTCTACTAGAGCTGTGGCTTCCACTTGGGCCTTCAAGAATGAGGCCTCTGTTGAACAGATTTGCAAGGCTGCAACTTGGTCTTCGCTTCATACTTTTTCCAAATTTTACAAATTTGACACTTTTGCTTCATCGGAGGCTATTTTTGGGAGAAAGGTTCTTCAGGCAGTGGTTCCTTCTGTATAAAGAGCCTGCCTATCCCTCCCGTCATCCGTGTACTTTTGCTTTGGTATTGGTATCCCAGAAGTAATGATGACCCGTGGACTGATCACACTTAACAGAAGAAAACATAATTTATGCTTACCTGATAAATTCCTTTCTTCTGTAGTGTGATCAGTCCACGGCCCGCCCTGTTTTTAAGGCAGGTAAATATTTTTTAATTTATACTCCAGTCACCACTTCACCCTTGGCTTTTCCTTTCTCGTTGGTCCTTGGTCGAATGACTGGGAGTGACGTAGAGGGGAGGAGCTATATGCAGCTCTGCTGGGTGAATCCTCTTGCACTTCCTGTTGGGGAGGAGTAATATCCCAGAAGTAATGATGACCCGTGGACTGATCACACTACAGAAGAAAGGAATTTATCAGGTAAGCATAAATTATGTTTTTTTTAAATCCCCATGATAATATATTCATGTGTTGTAGAGATTGTGTTCCTTTAAGCTTTTCCATAGGAAATTAGCGGTTTCTTCTACAAGATACGACGAGTCCACGGATTTCATCCTTACTTGTGGGATATTATCCTCCTGCTAACAGGAAGTGGCAAAGAGCACCACAGCAGAGCTGTATATATAGCTCCTCCCTTCCCCTCCACCCCCAGTCATTCTCTTTGCCTATGCTAGTATTAGGAAGGGTAAAGTGAAAGAGGTGTTAAAATGATAGTTTTTAGTTTCTTCAATCAAGAAGTTTATTTTAAAATGGTACTGGTGAGTACTATTTTTCTCAGGCAGGATATAGAAGAAGATTTCTGCCTTGAGGTTGATGATCTTAGCAAATGTCACTAAGATCCATGTTGGTTCCCACAGAGTTGCTGAGGAGTGCAATAGCAATCTTCAGTGTGGGGAACATTTTCATGCTACAAGCAGCATTGAGGTATGTGCAGTCATTTATTTCTCCAACATTGGTGTGTCCGGTCCACGGCGTCATCCATTACTTGTGGAAAATATTCTCCCCCACAGGGAAAGGCAAGGAGAGCACACAGCAAGAGCTGTCCATAAAGCTCCCCCTCTGGCTCCGCCCCCCAGTCATTCTCCTTGCCGCTCTGAACAAGTAGCATCTCCACGGGGATGGTGAGGAGTTTGTGGTGTTAGTTGTAATTTTTTATTCTTCTATCAAGAGTTTGTTATTTTAAAATAGTGCTGGCTTGTACTATTTACTCTACAACAGAAAAGTGATGAAGATTTCTGTTTAAGAGGGCTATGATTTTAGCCCAAGTAACTAAAATCCATTACTGTTACCTCGCAGGACTGTTGAAACCAGAGAACTTCAGTTGGGGGTAACAGTTTGCAGACTCATCTGCTTCAGGTATGACTAGTCTCCTTCTAACAACACAAGCTAATGCTAGATGAGTCATTTTACAGGCTTCCCCTTTTTGATTTTTATGCTGGTAGACACTGTTAGGGGCCAAATCGATTGGTTTTTATTACAATATCATGGCAATTGAAATGTTTTATAAGCTCATTTACACTGGGGGACGTTTTTTATTGATCTGGCTTGCTTTAGACACCTAAATCTAGTCAGGAAGTCCCCTTCACTCTAGTGTACTGAGGGAGGAGGCCTCATTTTAGCACTTCAGCTACGCAGTAGATTTTAAGGCAGTGCATGCAGTCTTATGTGAGAGGGTCCTGTGGCTCAGTAAGTGACTCCAGAAGGCTTATTTCTGTGGATGGTTGACCCCTAAGGAAGGTAAAAAGCTACAGCATGCTGTAGCTGGGATTGTGGTGTATAAAAAACGGTTAAAGCCAACATTTAGCTCCGGTTTGCTTGCTTTAAGAGCTAGAGTCTCCATATTTGCTGTGCAATACTTTCTAAGCATTAAGACACTGGGGTCCAAATTTCAGAAAAATCGGATATTGCCTTCATAGTTTTTTGAACATTCAGAAATAAAGTGTCATTTTATTATTTAAAGAGACAGTAACGTTTTTGTTTAAAATCGTTTTTATTGCATTGTTTGCCTGCCTAAATCTGTTTAACATGTCTGTGCCATCAGATAACCTATGTTCTGTGTGTGTAGAGACAAATGTGGTTCCCCCTTCGAGTGTTTGTGATAATTGTGCCATAGCGTCCAAACAAAATGAGGACAGCTCTGTTACATTTCATAATGTTGCCCAAGATGATTTATCTAATGAAGGTAGTGGAGATAGTTCTACATCCTCTCCTTCTGTGTCTACACCAGCTTTGCCCGCGCAGGCGACACCTAGCACGCCAGTGCTTATTTCTATGCAACAATTAACAGCAGTAGTGGATAATTCTATAGCAAATCTTTTATCCAAACTGCCAGCATTTCAGAGAAAGCGTGATTGTTCAGTTTTAAATACAGATAAAAGGGATGAACAATCAGACGCTGACGATGCTTTATCTATTTTACCCTCACATCAATCAGAATTGGCTGTGAGGGAAGGGCTGTCTGAGGGTGAAATTTCAGACTCAGGAAAAATTTCTCAACAGGCAGAACCTGATATAGTAGCATTTAAGTTTAAGCTAGAACATCTCCGCGCTTTGCTAAAGGAGGTATTAGCTACTCTGGATGACTGATTCTATGGTAGTACCAGAGAAGTTGTGCAAATTGGACAAATTTTTAGAGGTCCCAGTTCACGACTACGCCTTTCCAATACCCAAAAGGGTAGCGAACATAGTGGAAAAGGAGTGGGAGAAGCCAGGTGTACCCTTTGCCCCACCTCCTATATTTAAGAAAATGTTTCCCATAGTAGACCCTAGAAGGGACGCATGGCAGACGGTCCCCAAGGTTGAGGGAGCTGTTTCAACACTAGCGAAGCGCACAACTATTCCTATAGAGGACAGCTGCGCTTTCAAAGATCCTATGGATAAAAAATTGGAAGGATTGCTTAAAAAGATTTTTGTTCAGCAAGGGTTCATCCTTCAACCAGCTACGTGTGTTATTACTGTCACTTCAGCGGCGTCCTTTTGGTTCGAGGAACTAGAAAGGTCACTCCAGAAAGAGACTTCCTATGAAGAAGTCATGGACAGAATTCACGCATTAAAATTGGCTAATTCCTTTATATTGGATGCCGCCTTTCAAATAACGAAATTGGCGGCGAAAAACTCAGGTTTTGCTATAGTAGCGCGGAGGGCGCTTTGGCTAAAATCCTGGTCGGCAGATGTGTCGTCCAAGACTAAGTTACTTAATATTCCTTTCAAGGGTAAGACCCTTTTTGGGCCGGAATTGAAGGAAATTATTTCAGACATCACTGGGGGTAAGGGCCATGCCCTCCCACAGGATAGGACTTTTAAGGCTAAGAACAAGTCTAATTTTCGTTCCTTTCGCAATTTCAGGAACGGACCGGCTAATAACTCCACTGCCGCTAGACAAGAAGGTAACGCGGCCCAGCCCAAACCCGCTTGGAAGCCCATGCAAGGGTAAACAGACCAAGAAACCTGCTGCTGCTACCAAGACAGCATCAAGGGATAGCCCCCGATCCGGGACCGGATCTGGTAGGGGGCAGACTATCTCTCTTCGCTCAGACTTGGGCAAGAGATGTTCCGGATCCCTGGGCACTAGAGATAGTTTCCAAGGGATACCTGCTAGACTTCAAGGGACTTCCTCCAAGGGGAAGGTTCCACCTGTCTCGCTTATCTTCAGACCAGATAAAGAAACAGGCATTCTTACATTGTGTAAGAGACCTATCAAAGATGGGAGTGATAAACCCAGTCCCCTCCGGGGAACAAGGTCTAGGTTTTTACTCAAACCTGTTTGTGGTTCCCAAAAAAGAGGGAACTTTCAGGCCAATTCTGGATTTAAAGATATTAAACAAGTTCCTCAGAGTTCCATCCTTCAAAATGGAAACCATTCGGACAATCTTGCCGACAATCCAGCAGGGTCAATATTTGACTTCCGTGGATCTAAAGGATGCGTATCTGCATATCCCAATCCACAAAACTCATCATCAGTTCCTGAGGTTCGCCTTTCTGGACAAACATTACCAGTTCGTGGCTCTTCCATTCGGTTTAGCCACCGCTCCCAGAATTTTCACAAAGGTGCTAGGGTCCCTTCTAGCGGTCCTAAGGCCGAGCGGCATCGCTGTAGCACCTTATCTAGACGACGTCCTAATCCAAGCGTCTCTTTCCAAAGCAAGGGCCCACACAGACATTGTGTTGGCTTTTCTCAGATCTCACGGGTGGAAGGTGAACATAGAAAAGAGTTCACTGTCACCGTCCACAAGGGTTCCTTTTCTGGGAACAATAATAGATTCTATGGAAATGAAGATCTTCCTGACAGAAGTCAGAAAGTTAAAGCTTCTAAACGCTTGTCGAGTTCTTCATTCTATTCCTCAACCCTCCATAGCTCAGTGCATGGAAGTAATAGGACTAATGGTCGCAGCAATGGACGTGGTTCCTTTTGCTCGAATTCATCTAAGACCATTACAGCTGTGCATGCTCAATCAGTGGAATGGGGACTATACAGACTTGTCTCCCCAAATTCAAGTAGACCAGGTAACCAGGGACTCACTTCTCTGGTGGTTGACCCAGGATCACCTGTCTCAGGGAATGAGTTTCCGCAGACCGGAGTGGGTCATCGTCACGACCGACGCCAGCCTCTTGGGGTGGGGCGCGGTCTGGGACTCCCTGAAAGCTCAGGGCCTATGGTCTCGGGAAGAGTCGCTTCTCCCGATAAACATTTTGGAACTAAGAGCAATATTCAATGCGCTCCTGGCTTGGCCTCAGCTAGCGGAAGCCAGGTTCATAAGATTTCAGTCGGACAACATAACGACTGTTGCGTACATCAATCATCAGGGGGGAACAAAGAGTTCCCTAGCGATGAAGGAAGTAACCAAGATCATCCAATGGGCAGAGAATCGCTCCTGCCATCTATCCGCTATTCACATCCCATGAGTAGACAACTGGGAGGCGGACTATTTGAGTCGTCAGACTTTCCATCCGGGGGAGTGGGAACTCCACCCGGAGGTCTTTGCTCAGTTAACCCAATTATGGGGCATTCCAGACATGGATCTAATGGCGTCCCGTCAGAACTTCAAGATTCCTTGCTACAGGGATCCCAAGGCGACTCTAGTGAATGCATTAGTGGCGCCTTGGTCGTTCAACCTAGCGTATGTGTTTCCACCGTTTCCTCTCCTTCCCAGGCTCATATCCAGGATCAAACAGGAGAAGGCCTCTGTGATTCTGATAGCTCCTGCGTGGCCACGCTGGACTTGGTATGCAGACCTGGTGAATATGTCATCGGCTCCACCATGGAAGCTACCTTTGAGACAGGACCTTCTAGTACAAGGTCCATTCGAACATCCAAATCTAGTTTCTCTGCAGCTGACTGCTTGGAAATTGAACGCTTGATTTTATCAAAGCGTGGGTTCTCGAATTCTGTGATAGATACTCTGGTCCAAGCCAGAAAACCTGTGACTAGAAAGATTTACCATAAAATATGGAAAAAATATATCTGCTGGTGTGAATCCAAGGGATTCTCCTGGAGTAAGATTAAAATTCCAAAGATTCTCTCCTTTCTCCAAGAAGGTTTGGATAAAGGGTTGTCAGCTAGTTCTCTAAAAGGACAGATTTCCGCTTTATCTGTCTTGTTACACAAACGATTGGCAGCTGTGCCAGATGTACAATCTTTTGTTCAGGCTTTGGTTAGAATCAAGCCTGTTTACAGAACCATGACTCTTCCTTGGAGTCTAAATTTAGTTCTTTCAGTTCTTCAAGGGGTTCCGTTTGAACCTTTACATTCCATAGATATTAAGTTATTATCTTGGAAAGTTCTGTTTTTGGTTGCTATTTCTTCTGCTAGAAGAGTTTCTGAATTATCTGCTTTGCAATGTAATCCACCCTATCTGGTTTTCCATTCAGATAAGGTTGTTTTGCGTACTAAGCCTGGTTTTCTTCCAAAAGTTGTTTCCAACAAGAATATTAACCAGGAAATAGTTGTTCCTTCTCTGTGTCCGAATCCAGTTCAAAGAAGGAACGTTTATTACAAAATTTAGATGTTGTTCGTGCTTTAAAGTTCTACTTAGAAGCAACAAAAGATTTTAGACAAACCTCATCTTTGTTTGTCGTTTACTCTGGTAAGAGGAGAGGTCAAAAAGCTACTGCTACCTCTCTTTCTTTCTGGCTGAAAAGCATTATTCGATTGACTTATGAGACTGCCGGACGGCAACCTCCTGACCGTATCACAGCTCACTCTACTAGGGCTGTGGCTTCCACATGGGCCTACAAGAACGAGGCTTCTGTTGATCAGATATGTAAGGCAGCGACTTGGTCCTCTCTGCACACTTTTGCCAAATTCTACAAATTTGATACTTATGCTTCTTCGGAGGCTATTTTTGGGAGAGAGGTTTTGCAAGCCGTGGTGCCTTCCATTTAGGTAACCTGATTTGCTTCTTCCCCTCATCCGTGTCCTAAAGCTTTTGGTATTGGTTCCCACAAGTAATGGATGACGCCGTGGACCGGACACACCAATGTTGGAGAAAACAGTATTTATGCTTACCTGATAAATTACTTTCTCCAACGGTGTGTCCGGTCCACGGCCCGCCCTGGTTTCCTAATCAGGTTGAAAATGTTTTTTTCTTTATATACTACAGTCACCACGGCACCCTATAGTTTCTCCTTTTTCTCCTAACCGTCGGTCGAATGACTGGGGGGCGGGGCCAGAGGGGGAGCTATATGGACAGCTCTTGCTGTGTGCTCTCCTTGCCTTTCCCTGTGGGGGAGAATATTTCCCACAAGTAATGGATGACGCCGTGGACCGGACACACCGTTGGAGTAAGTAATTTATCAGGTAAGCATAAATTCTGTTTTCTGAAGAGACTATGGTATATCAGAATTGGCTGACATAGTTTCCAGGTTGGGAAGGGGTAAGCAGTAGACCTATATATCAGGGTGGTACTGAAATCCTGTGTAAATTATCGTTGTTACAAATGCAGTGCTTATTGCAGCAGCATGGTTAAGACACTGGGGCAGCCTAACGTTTTTTATTATATAAAAGAGTTTTTATGGCTGGTTATGTTGCGTTGTGCTGGGGGTTCACATGGCTATATTTTTATTGTTTTACGTATATAACCCACATGGCTGGTTAAACCGCTTTCCATGCGGTTGTTGAGGCTGTTAGCACATCGCTTATGATGGGCGGGGCCTAATTTTCGCCCTTCAAATGCGCAGTTAGTTTCTGATGTGAAAGCAGCAGCCATCAGCTCCGGTTGGGCCCAGACTTAGGGGTTATTTTCCGGAGCGATATCGGATCATTTGTCAGTTCCCTGGGGGCAGTTAGGCGCCACAGCAGAGCTGTGGCGAGGTGCAGAGGCATTTTTGTAATATTTTGATACATAACTTTTTTGCCTTCATTTAACCGTTATTAGAGGTTTAATTTGCCCTTTTTACTTGTGGTGCAATATCCGACTGCTATATAGGATATATGCAATTTAAATTGAGCAGTTTAATAACTTATTAAGCAAATTTGGATAAAAGTGTGCGCTTTTTTATTTCTTAAAGGCGCAGTACCCGTTTTTGCTGAAGTCGTTTTCATTAACATAAAGAGTTTAACGAGTTGTGTGGTTATTACTAGCCTGTTCAACATGTCTGACATTGAAGAAAGTCAGTGTTCTATGTGTTTAGCAGCCATTGTGGAACCCCCTCTTACATTGTGTCCTTCTTGTACTGAAAGGGCCTTACACTGTAAAGAACATATTTTAGGTAATGAAAGTGTGTCTAAGAATGATTCTCAGTCTGAAGGGAATCAGGATATGCCATCTAATTCTCCAAGTGTCACAACCTTTAACGCCCACTCAAGCGACGCCAAGTACTTATAGTGCGTCTAATTATTTTACTCTGCAAGATATGGCTGCAGTTATGTCAACTGCCCTTACAGAGGTATTATCTAAACTGCCAGTTTTGCAGGGTAAACGCAGTAGGCCAGGTATTAATGTGAATACTGAATCCTCTGATGCCTTATTGGCCATTTCTGATGTGCCCTCTCAGTGCTCTGATTTGGGGGTTACGGAATTGCTGTCTGAGGGAGAACTTTCAGAATCAGGAATTGTGTTGCCTCACACAGATTCGGACGTCACGTCTTTTAAATTTAAACTCGAACACCTCCGTCTGTTGCTCAGGGAGGTTTTAGCGCACTGGATGTTTGTGACCCTATTACAATTCCTCCAGAAAAATTGTGTAAGATGGACAAATATCTAGAGGTGCCTACTTACACTGATGGTTTTTCTGGTTCCTAAAAGAATTTAGGAAATTCTTAAAAAGGAATGGGATTGACCAGGTATACCGTTCTCTCCCCCTCCTAATTTTAAGAAAGTGTTTCCGATATCAGACACCATTCGGGACTCTTGGCAAACGGTCCCTAAGGTGGAGGGAGCTATTTCTTCTGTTAGGTGTGATCAGTCCACGGGTCATCATTACTTGTGGGATATTAACTGCTCCCCTACAGGAAGTGCAAGAGGATTCACCCAGCAGAGTTGCTATATAGCTCCTCCCCTCTACGTCACCTCCTGTCATTCTCTTGCACCCAACGACTAGATAGGATGTGTGAGAGGACTATGGTGATATATTTAGTTTTTATATCTTCAATCAAAAGTTTGTTATTTTATAATAGCACCGGAGTGTGTTATTCCTTCTCTGGTAGAATTTGAAGAAGAATCTACCTGAGTTTTTCTATGATTTTAGCCGGAGTAGTTAAGATCATATTGCTGTTTCTCGGCCATCTGAGGAGAGGTAAACTTCAGATCAGGGGACAGCAGGCAGATTAATCTGCAAAGAGGTATGTAGCAGTTTATTATTTTCTGACATGGAATTGATGAGAAAATCCTGCCATACCGTTATAATGTAAACTCAGCCTTGAATGCAGTAGATGTAGCTGATATCAGGCTGTCATGTATGTATATTTTACACTTCAGTTTTCTGGGAAATGGTACTTCTCTGGCTTTTAAACTGTATACATAGACTTAACCTATTTTGCAGGGACTTGCAATAGGTTTTAAATGACAATTAATTATTGAGGTAAAACGTTTTTTTGCTGGCATGTAAAAACGTTTTTTTCTCTGAGGTACTGGGTGAAAAAATGTTTTGGGCACTTTTTTTCCACTTGGCAATAGTTTTGATTTAAATTAGAGCAGTTCTCACTGTTATGTGTGTGGGGGAGGGGCCATTTTGGTGCTTTCACTATGCATCAGAAAAACTCAGTCAGAGGTTCATTTTCTTCCTGCATGATCCGGTTCATCTCTACAGAGTTCAGGGATCTCAAGAGTCTTTTTTGAGGGAAGTAATCATTCACAGCAGAGCTGTGCTGATTGTATTGACTGTGATATAAAAAACGTTTATTTGTGTATTTTTTTCTGCTGCCTGGGTTAGTTATCATTTGCTGAGGGGAACAATCCTTTGCTAAAACTGTATATTCTGACAAAGATTGATGCTATAACTTAATTATTTTATCTGTTATAATATTTTCTGTGCTTCTTAAAGGCACAGTTCGTTTTCATATTATTTGTAAATTACTTTGAAAAGTATTTCCAAGTTGCTGTTTATTTGCTAGTGTGTTAAACATGTCTGATTCAGAGGAATATCTCTGTGCTATATGTGTTAATGCCAAAGTGGAGCCCAATAGAAATTTATGTACTAAATGTATTGATGCTACTTTAAAAAATAGTCAATCTGTACAAATTGAACATATTTCACCAAACAACGAGGGGAGAGTTATGCCGACTAACTCGCCTCACGTGTCAGTACCTGCATCTCCCGCTCAGGAGGTGCGTGATATTGTAGCGCCGAGTGCATCTGGGCGGCCATTACAAATCACATTACAAGATATGGCTACTGTTATGACTGAAGTTTTGGCTAAACTACCAGAACTAAGAGGTAAACGTGATCACTCTGGGATGAGAACAGAGTGCGCTGATAATGCAAGGGCCATGTCTGATACTGCGTCACAGTTTGCAGAACGTGAAGACGGAGAGCTTCATTCTGTGGGTGACGGTTCTGATCCAAATAAACTGGACTCAGACATTTCAAATTTTAAATTTAAGCTTGAGAACCTCCGTGTGTTACTAGGGGAGGTATTAGCGGCTCTGAATGATTGTAACACAGTTGCAATCCCAGAAAAAATGTGTAGGTTGGATAAATATTTTGCGGTACCGACGAGTACTGACGTTTTTCCTATACCTAAGAGACTTACTGACATTGTTACTAAGGAGTGGGATAGACCCGGTGTGCCTTTCTCACCCCCTCCTATATTCAGAAAAATGTTTCCAATAGACGCCGCCACACGGGACTTATGGCAAATGGTCCCTAAGGTGGAGGGAGCAGTTTCTACTTTAGCTAAGCGTACCACTATCCCAGTGGAGGATAGCTGTGCTTTTTCAGATCCAATGGATAAAAAATTAGAGGGTTACCTTAAGAAAATGTTTGTTCAACAAGGGTTTATATTGCAACCTCTTGCATGTATTGCGCCTGTCACGGCTGCAGCAGCATTTTGGTTTGAGTCTCTGGAAGAGACACTTCAATCATCCACACTAGATGACATCACACACAAACTTAAATTCCTTAAGTTAGCTAATTCATTTATTTCAGATGCCGTAGTACATTTAACTAAACTTGCGGCTAAAAATTCAGGATTCGCCATTCAGGCACGCAGAGCTCTGTGGCTAAAATCCTGGTCAGCTGATGTTACGTCTAAATCTAAATTGCTTAATATTCCTTTCAAAGGGCAGACCTTATTCGGCCCGGCTTGAAAGAGATTATTGATGACATTACAGGAGGTAAAGGTCATGCCCTGCCTCAGGACAAGGCCAAAGCCAAGGCTAGACAGTCCAATTTTCGTTCCTTTCGTAATTTCAAAGCAGGAGCAGCATCAACTTCCTCTGCACCAAAACAGGAAGGAGCTGTTGCTCGCTACAGACAAGGCTGGAAACCTAACCAGTCCTGGAACAGGGGCAAACAGGCCAGAAAACCTGCTGCTGCCCCTAAGACAGCATGAATTGAGGGCCCCCGATCCGGGACCGGATCTAGTGGGGGGCAGACTTTCCCTCTTCGCCCAGGCTTGGGCAAGAGATGTTCAGGATCCCTGGGCGTTAGAGATCATATCTCAGGGATACCTTCTGGACTTCAAATCCTCTCCCCCAAGAGGGAGATTTCATCTGTCAAGGTTGTCAACAAACCTAACAAAGAAGGAAGCGTTTCTACGCTGCGTACAAGATCTTTTATTAATGGGAGTGATCCATCCAGTTCCGCGGTTGGAACAAGGACAAGGGTTTTACTCAAATCTGTTTGTAGTTCCCAAAAAGAGGGAACCTTCAGGCCAATCTTGGATTTAAAGATCCTAAACAAATTCCTAAGAGTTCCATCGTTCAAGATGGAAACTATTCGAACAATTTTGCCCATGATCCAAGAGGGTCAGTACTTGACCACAGTGGATTTAAAGGATGCTTACCTTCACATACCGATTCACAGAAGTCATTACCGGTATCTAAGGTTTGCCTTTTTAGACAGGCATTACCAGTTTGTAGCTCTTCCATTCGGACTGGCTATGGCTCCAAGAATCTTCACGAAGGTTCTGGGCACTCTTCTGGCGGTACTAAGACCGCGAGGAATTTCAGTAGCTCCGTACTTAGACGACATACTGATACAAGCTTCAAGCTTTCAAACTGCCAAATCTCATACAGAGATAGTACTGGCATTTCTAAGGTCGCATGGATGGAAAGTGAACGAAGAGAAAAGTTCTCTCTTTCCACTCACAAGAGTTCCCTTCCTGGGGACTCTGATAGATTCTGTAGAAATGAAGATTTACCTGACAGAGGACAGGTTAACAAAACTTCAAAATGCATGCCGTGTCCTTCATTCCATTCAAGAGACCAGAAATTCTCTTCTATGGTGGCTTTATCGGCCACATCTGTCCAGGGGAATGCCATTCAGCAGGCCAGACTGGTCAATTGTAACAACAGACGCCAGCCTACTAGGTTGGGGCGCTGTCTGGAATTCTCTGAAGGCTCAGGGACTATGGAATCAGGAGGAGAGTCTTCTTCCAATAAACATTCTGGAATTGAGAGCAGTCCTCAATGCTCTTCTGGCTTGGCCCCAGTTAGCAACTCGGGGGTTCATCAGGTTCCAGTCGGACAACATCACGACTGTAGCTTATATCAACCATCAGGGAGGGACAAGAAGCTCCCTAGCAATGATGGAAGTATCGAAGATAATTCGCTGGGCAGAGTCTCACTCTTGCCACCTGTCTGCAATCCACATCCCGGGAGTGGAGAACTGGGAGGCGGATTTCTTAAGTCGTCAGACTTTTCATCCGGGGGAGTGGGAACTTCATCCAGAGGTCTTTGCCCAAATACTTCCACGTTGGGGCAAACCAGAGATAGATCTCATGGCGTCTCGACAGAACGCCAAGCTTCCGCGCTACGGGTCCAGTTCCAGGGATCCGGGAGCGGTCCTGATAGATGCCTTGACAGCACCATGGACCTTCAGGATGGCTTATGTGTTTCCACCTTTCCCGATGCTTCCTCGATTGATTGCCAGAATCAAACAGGAGAAAGCATCAGTGATTCTAATAGCGCCTGCATGGCCACGCAGGACTTGGTATACAGATCTGGTGGACATGTCATTCTGTCCACCTTGGTCGTTACCTCTGAAACAGGACCTTCTGATTCAGGGTCCTTTCAAACATCAAAATCTAACTTCTCTGAAGCTGACTGCTTGGAAATTGAACGCTTGATCTTATCAAAGCGTGGTTTTTCTGAGTCAGTTATTGATACCTTAATACAGGCTAGGAAGCCTGTCACCAGAAAGATTTACCATAAAATATGGCGTAAATACCTATATTGGTGCGAATCCAAAGGTTACTCTTGGAGTAAGGTTAGGATTCCTAGGATATTGTCTTTTCTACAAGAAGGTTTAGAAAAGGGGTTATCCGCTAGTTCCTTAAAGGGACAGATCTCAGCTCTGTCCATTCTGTTACACAAGCGTCTGTCAGAAGTTCCAGACGTTCAGGCTTTTTGTCAGGCTTTGGCCAGGATTAAACCTGTGTTTAAAGCTGTGGCTCCACCATGGAGTTTAAACCTTGTTCTTAACGTTTTACAGGGTGTTCCGTTTGAACCCCTTCATTCCATTGATATAAAGTTGTTATCTTGGAAAGTTCTATTTTTAATGGCTATTTCCTCGGCTCGAAGAGTCTCTGAGTTATCAGCCTTACATTGTGATTCTCCTTATTTGATTTTTCACTCGGATAAGGTAGTTCTGCGTACTAAGCCTGGGTTCTTACCTAAGGTAGTCACTAACAGGAATATCAATCAGGAGATTGTTGTTCCATCCTTGTGCCCAAATCCTTCTTCGAGGAAGGAACGTCTTTTGCACAATCTGGATGTAGTTCGTGCCCTTAAATTTTATTTACAGGCAACTAAAGATTTTCGACAAACATCTTCCCTGTTTGTCGTTTACTCTGGTCAGAGGAGAGGTCAAAAAGCTTCTGCTACCTCTCTCTCTTTTTGGCTTCGTAGCATAATTCTTTTAGCTTATGAGACTGCTGGACAGCAGCCTCCTGAAAGAATTACAGCTCATTCCACTAGAGCTGTGGCTTCCACTTGGGCCTTTAAGAATGAGGCCTCTGTTGAACAGATTTGCAAGGCTGCAACTTGGTCTTCGCTTCATACTTTTTCCAAATTTTACAAATTTGACACTTTTGCTTCCTCGGAGGCTATTTTTGGGAGAAAGGTTCTTCAGGCAGTGGTTCCTTCTGTATAAAGAGCCTGCCTATCCCTCCCGTCATCCGTGTACTTTTGCTTTGGTATTGGTATCCCACAAGTAATGATGACCCGTGGACTGATCACACCTAACAGAAGAAAACATAATTTATGCTTACCTGATAAATTCCTTTCTTCTGTAGTGTGATCAGTCCACGGCCCGCCCTGTTTTTTAAGGCAGGTAAATATTTTTTAAATTATACTCCAGTCACCACTACACCCTTGGCTTCTCCTTTCTCGTTGGTCCTTGGTCGAATGACTGGAGGTGACGTAGAGGGGAGGAGCTATATAGCAACTCTGCTGGGTGAATCCTCTTGCACTTCCTGTAGGGGAGCAGTTAATATCCCACAAGTAATGATGACCCGTGGACTGATCACACTACAGAAGAAAGGAATTTATCAGGTAAGCATAAATTATGTTATCTACCCTAGCTAAGAGTACAGCTATACCCATTGAGGACAGTTGTGCTTTCAAAGACCCTATGGATAAGAAATTAGAGGGTCTACTAAAGAAATTATTTATTAATCAGGGGTTTCTTTTGCAACATACGGCTTGCATTGTTCCAGTCACTACTGCAGCAGCATTTTGGTTTGAGGCAGGATTTGGTTTGCAGGATTTGCTCTCCTAGCACATAGAACGTTGTGGCTCAAATCTTGGTCTGCTGATGTCTCATCAAAATCTAAGCTTTTAGCTATTCCTTTTAAAGGTAAGACCCTTTTTGGGCCTGAATTGAAGGAAATCATTTCTGACATTACAGGAGGTAAAAGCCATGCCCTACCACAGGATAAGTCTGTTAAGATGAGGGGTAAACAAAATAATTTTCGTTCCTTTCGGGAATTTTAAAGGAGGACCCCATGCTTCCTCTTCTTCTACAAAGCAGGAAGGAAATTTTACCCAATCTAAGTCAGTCTGGAGACCCAACCAGAACTGGAATAAGGATAAACAATCCAAGAAGCCAGCTGCTGCTCCTAAGTCAGCATGAAGGGGCGGCCCCCGATCCGGGGCCGGATCTAGTAAGGGGCAGACTCTCTTTCTTTGCTCGGGCAAGAGACGTTCAGGAACCCTTGGCACTAGAAATAGTGACCCACGGTTATCAATTGGAATTCAAAGGTTGTCTCCCAAGAGCAAGATTTCAGCTTTCAAAATTATCTGCAAACCAGATAAAAAAAAAAAAGGCGTTCTTATGCTGTGTAAAAGACCTTTTTTTACCATGGGAGTAATTTGTTCAGTTCCAAGATTGGAACAGGGACAGGGGTTTCTCCAACATTGGTGTGTCCGGTCCACGGCGTCATCCTTACTTGTGGGATATTCTCTGTCCCAGCAAAGCTGGTCACATGATCCCTCCTAGGCTCCGCCCACCCCAGTCATTCTCTTTGCCGTTGCACAGGCAACATCTCCACGGAGATGGTTAAGAGTTTTTTGGTGTTTAAATGTAGTTTTTATTCTTCTATCAAGTGTTTGTTATTTTAAAATAGTGCTGGTATGTACTATTTACTCTGAAACAGAAAAGGATGAAGATTTCTGTTTGTAAGAGGAAGATGATTTTAGCAGACTGTAACTAAAATCGATTGCTGTTTCCACATAGGACTGTTGAGATGAAGTAACTTCAGTTGGGGGAAACAGTTAGCAGACTTTTCTGCTTAAGGTATGACTAGCCATATTTCTAACAAGACTGTGTAATGCTGGAAGGCTGTCATTTCCCCTCATGGGGACCGGTAAGCCATTTTCTTAGTCAAAAACAAACAGAATAAAGGGCTTATTATGGGCTAAAAAACTGTTAGACATTTTTATGGGCTAAATCGATTGCTTTATTTGTGCATATTATTCAAATTTAGGCTAACTATTGACATTTATAATCTTGGGGAACGTTTATAAAACGGCAGGCACTGTATTGGACACCTTTTCTCCAACATAGGTGTGTCCGGTCCACGGCGTCATCCTTACTTGTGGGATATTCTCTTCCCCAACAGGAAATGGCAAAGAGCCCAGCAAAGCTGGTCACATGATCCCTCCTAAGCTCCGCCTACCCCAGTCATTCTCTTTGCCGTTGTACAGGCAACATCTCCACGGAGATGGCTTAGAGTTTTTTAGTGTTTAACTGTAGTTTTTATTCAATCAAGAGTTTGTTATTTTGAAATAGTGCTGGTATGTACTATTTACTCAGAAACAGAAAAGAGATGAAGATTTCTGTTTGTATGAGGAAAATGATTTTAGCAACCGTCACTAAAATCCATGGCTGTTCCACACAGGACTGTTGAGAGCAATTAACTTCAGTTGGGGGAACAGTGAGCAGTCTCTTGCTGCTTGAGGTATGACACATTCTAACAAGACGATGTAATGCTGGAAGCTGTCATTTTCCCTATGGGATCCGGTAAGCCATGTTTATTACGATCGTAAATAAGGGCTTCACAAGGGCTTATTAAGACTGTAGACTTTTTCTGGGCTAAATCGATTCATTATTAACACATATTTAGCCTTGAGGAATCATTTTATCTGGGTATTTTGATATAATAATATCGGCAGGCACTGTTTTAGACACCTTATTCTTTAGGGGCTTTCCCAAAGCATAGGCAGAGCCTCATTTTCGCGCCGGTGTTGCGCACTTGTTTTTGAGAGGCATGGCATGCAGTCGCATGTGAGAGGAGCTCTGATACTTAGAAAAGACTTTCTGAAGGCGTCATTTGGTATCGTATTCCCCTTTGGGCTTGGTTGGGTCTCAGCAAAGCAGATACCAGGGACTGTAAAGGGGTTAAAGTTCAAAACGGCTCCGGTTCCGTTATTTTAAGGGTTAAAGCTTCCAAATTTGGTGTGCAATACTTTTAAGACTTTAAGACACTGTGGTGAAAATTTGGTGAATTTTGAACAATTCCTTCATGTTTTTTCGCAATTGCAGTAATAAAGTGTGTTCAGTTTAAAATTTAAAGTGACAGTAACGGTTTTATTTTAAAACGTTTTTTGTACTTTGTTATCAAGTTTATGCCTGTTTAACATGTCTGAACTACCAGATAGACTGTGTTCTGAATGTGGGGAAGCCAGAATTCCTATTCATTTAAATAAATGTGATTTATGTGACAATGACAATGATGCCCAAGATGATTCCTCAAGTGAGGGGAGTAAGCATGGTACTGCATCATTCCCTCCTTCGTCTACACGAGTCTTGCCCACTCAGGAGGCCCCTAGTACATCTAGCGCGCCAATACTCCTTACTATGCAACAATTAACGGCTGTAATGGATAATTCTGTCAAAAACATTTTAGCCAAAATGAACACTTATCAGCGTAAGCGCGACTGCTCTGTTTTAGATACTGAAGAGCATGACGACGCTGATATTAATGTTTCTGAAGGGCCCCTAACCCAGTCTGATGGGGCCAGGGAGGTTTTGTCTGAGGGAGAAATTACTGATTCAGGGAACATTTCTCAACAAGCTGAACCTGATGTGATTACATTTAAATTTAAGTTGGAACATCTCCGCATTCTGCTTAAGGAGGTATTATCCACTCTGGATGATTGTGACAAGTTGGTCATCCCAGAGAAACTATGTAAAATGGACAAGTTCCTAGAGGTGCCGGGGCTCCCAGAAGCTTTTCCTATACCCAAGCGGGTGGCGGACATTGTTAATAAAGAATGGGAAAGGCCCGGTATTCCTTTCGTCCCTCCCCCCATATTTAAAAAATTGTTTCCTATGGTCGACCCCAGAAAGGACTTATGGCAGACAGTCCCCAAGGTCGAGGGAGCGGTTTCCACTTTAAACAAACGCACCACTATACCCATAGAGGATAGTTGTGCTTTCAAAGATCCTATGGATAAAAAATTAGGTTTGCTTAAAAAGATGTTTGTTCAGCAGGGTTACCTTCTACAACCAATTTCATGCATTGTCCCTGTCGCTACAGCCGCATGTTTCTGGTTCGATGAGCTGATAAAGGCGGTCGATAGTGATTCTCCTCCTTATGAGGAGATTATGGACAGAATCAATGCTCTCAAATTGGCTAATTCTTTCACCCTAGACGCCACTTTGCAATTGGCTAGGTTAGCGGCTAAGAATTCTGGGGTTGCTATTGTGGCGCGCAGAGCGCTTTGGTTGAAATCTTGGTCGGCTGATGCGTCTTCCAAGAACAAGCTACTTAACATTCCTTTCAAGGGGAAAACGCTGTTTGGCCCTGACTTGAAAGAGATTATCTCTGATATCACTGGGGGTAAGGGCCACGCCCTTCCTCAGGATCGGCCTTTCAAGGCGAAAAATAAACCTAATTTTCGTCCCTTTCGTAGAAACGGACCAGCCCAAAGTGCTACGTCCTCTAAGCAAGAGGGTAATACTTCTCAAGCCAAGCCAGCTTGGAGACCAATGCAAGGCTGGAACAAGGGAAAGCAGGCCAAGAAACCTGCCACTGCTACCAAGACAGCATGAAATGTTGGCCCCCGATCCGGGACCGGATCTGGTGGGGGGCAGACTCTCTCTCTTCGCTCAGGCTTGGGCAAGAGATGTTCTGGATCCTTGGGCGCTGGATATAGTCTCCCAAGGTTATCTTCTGGAATTCAAGGGACTTCCCCCAAGGGGGAGGTTCCACAGGTCTCAGTTGTCTTCAGACCACATAAAAAGACAGGCATTCTTACATTGTGTAGAAGACCTGTTAAAAATGGGAGTGATTCATCCTGTTCCATTAAGAGAACAAGGGATGGGGTTCTACTCCAATCTGTTCATAGTTCCCAAAAAAGAGGGAACGTTCAGACCAATCTTAGATCTCAAGATCTTAAACAAGTTTCTCAAGGTTCCATCGTTCAAGATGGAAACCATTCGAACTATTCTTCCTTCCATCCAGGAAGGTCAATTCATGACCACGGTGGATTTAAAGGATGCGTATCTACATATTCCTATCCACAAGGAACATCATCGGTTCCTAAGGTTCGCATTCCTGGACAAGCATTACCAGTTCGTGGCGCTTCCTTTCGGATTAGCCACTGCTCCAAGGATTTTCACAAAGGTACTAGGGTCCCTTCTAGCTGTGCTAAGACCAAGGGGCATTGCTGTAGTACCTTACTTGGACGACATTCTGATTCAAGCGTCGTCCCTTCCTCAAGCAAAGGCTCACACGGACATTGTCCTGGCCTTTCTCAGATCTCACGGATGGAAAGTGAACGTGGAAAAGAGTTCTCTATCTCCGTCAACAAGGGTTCCCTTCTTGGGAACAATAATAGACTCCTTAGAAATGAGGATTTTTCTGACAGAGGCCAGAAAAACAAAACTTCTAGACTCTTGTCGGATACTTCATTCCGTTCCTCTTCCTTCCATAGCTCAGTGCATGGAAGTGATCGGGTTGATGGTAGCGGCAATGGACATAGTTCCTTTTGCGCGCATTCATCTGAGACCATTACAACTGTGCATGCTCAGTCAGTGGAATGGGGACTATACAGACTTGTCTCCGAAGATACAAGTAAATCAGATGACCAGAGACTCACTCCGTTGGTGGCTGTCCCTGGACAACCTGTCACAAGGGATGACATTCCGCAGACCAGAGTGGGTCATTGTCACGACCGACGCCAGTCTGATGGGCTGGGGCGCGGTCTGGGGATCCCTGAAAGCTCAGGGTCTTTGGTCTCGGGAAGAATCTCTTCTACCGATAAATATTCTGGAACTGAGAGCGATATTCAATGCTCTCAAGGCTTGGCCTCAGCTAGCGAGGGCCAAGTTCATACGGTTTCAATCAGACAACATGACAACTGTTGCGTACATCAACCATCAGGGGGGAACAAGGAGTTCCCTAGCGATGGAAGAAGTGACCAAAATCATTCTATGGGCGGAGTCTCACTCCTGCCACCTGTCTGCTATCCACATCCCAGGAGTGGAAAATTGGGAAGCGGATTTTCTGAGTCGTCAGACATTGCATCCGGGGGAGTGGGAACTCCATCCGGAAATCTTTGCCCAAGTCACTCAGCTGTGGGGCATTCCAGACATGGATCTGATGGCCTCTCGTCAGAACTTCAAAGTTCCTTGCTACGGGTCCAGATCCAGGGATCCCAAGGCGGCTCTAGTGGATGCACTAGTAGCACCTTGGACCTTCAAACTAGCTTATGTGTTCCCGCCGTTTCCTCTCATCCCCAGGCTGGTAGCCAGGATCAATCAGGAGAGGGCGTCGGTGATCTTGATAGCTCCTGCGTGGCCACGCAGGACTTGGTATGCAGATCTGGTGAATATGTCATCGGCTCCACCTTGGAAGCTACCTTTGAGACGAGACCTTCTTGTTCAGGGTCCGTTCGAACATCCGAATCTGGTTTCACTCCAGCTGACTGCTTGGAGATTGAACGCTTGATCTTATCGAAGCGAGGGTTCTCAGATTCTGTTATCGATACTCTTGTTCAGGCCAGAAAGCCTGTAACTAGAAAGATTTACCACAAAATTTGGAAAAAATATATCTGTTGGTGTGAATCTAAAGGATTCCCTTGGGACAAGGTTAAGATTCCTAAGATTCTATCCTTCCTTCAAGAAGGATTGGAAAAAGGATTATCTGCAAGTTCCCTGAAGGGACAGATTTCTGCCTTGTCTGTGTTACTTCACAAAAAGCTGGCAGCTGTGCCAGATGTTCAAGCCTTTGTTCAGGCTCTGGTTAGAATTAAGCCTGTTTACAAACCTTTGACTCCTCCTTGGAGTCTCAATTTAGTTCTTTCAGTTCTTCAGGGGGTTCCGTTTGAACCCTTACATTCCGTTGATATTAAGTTATTATCTTGGAAAGTTTTGTTTTTAGTTGCAATTTCTTCTGCTAGAAGAGTTTCAGAATTATCTGCTCTGCAGTGTTCTCCTACTTATCTGGTGTTCCATGCAGATAAGGTGGTTTTACGTACTAAACCTGGTTTTCTTCCAAAGGTTGTTTCTAACAAAAACATTAACCAGGAGATTATCGTACCTTCTCTGTGTCCGAAACCAGTTTCAAAGAAGGAACGTTTGTTGCACAATTTGGATGTTGTTCGCGCTCTAAAATTCTATTTAGATGCTACAAAGGATTTTAGACAAACATCTTCCTTGTTTGTTGTTTATTCCGGTAAAAGGAGAGGTCAAAAAGCAACTTCTACCTCTCTCTCTTTTTGGATTAAAAGCATCATCAGATTGGCTTACGAGACTGCCGGACGGCAGCCTCCCGAAAGAATCACAGCTCATTCCACTAGGGCTGTGGCTTCCACATGGGCCTTCAAGAACGAGGCTTCTGTTGATCAGATATGTAGGGCAGCGACTTGGTCTTCACTGCACACTTTTACCAAATTTTACAAGTTTGATACTTTTGCTTCTTCTGAGGCTATTTTTGGGAGAAAGGTTTTGCAAGCCGTGGTGCCTTCCATTTAGGTGACCTGATTTGCTCCCTCCCTTCATCCGTGTCCTAAAGCTTTGGTATTGGTTCCCACAAGTAAGGATGACGCCGTGGACCGGACACACCTATGTTGGAGAAAACAGAATTTATGTTTACCTGATAAATTACTTTCTCCAACGGTGTGTCCGGTCCACGGCCCGCCCTGGTTTTTTTAATCAGGTCTGATAATTTATTTTCTTTAACTACAGTCACCACGGTACCATATGGTTTCTCCTATGCAAATATTCCTCCTTAACGTCGGTCGAATGACTGGGGTAGGCGGAGCCTAGGAGGGATCATGTGACCAGCTTTGCTGGGCTCTTTGCCATTTCCTGTTGGGGAAGAGAATATCCCACAAGTAAGGATGACGCCGTGGACCGGACACACCGTTGGAGAAAGTAATTTATCAGGTAAACATAAATTCTGTTTTTCAGTCAAGGGGCCTTTCTACTCATAGACTGAGCCTCAATTTCGCGCCATTAATGCGCAGTTGTTTTTTGAGAGCAGGGCATGCAGATGCATGTGTGAGGATCTAAGAATCTCTGAAAAAGCTTTTAGAAGGCGTCATTTGGTATCGTATTCCCCTCAGGGCTTGGTTGGGTCTTAGCAAAGACTGTATCTGGGACTGTATAGGGGTTAAATTGAAAAACGGCTCTGGTTCCGTTATTTTAAGGGTTAAAGCTCTGAAATTTGGTGTGCAATACTTTTAAGGCTTTAAAATTTGGTAATTTTTGAACAATTCCTTCATACTTTTTCACATATTCAGTAATAAAGTGTTTTCTGTTTGAAATTTAAAGTGACAGTAACGGTTTTATTTTAAAACGTTTTTTGTGCATTGTTGACAAGTTTAAGCCTGTTTAACATGTCTGTACCTTCAGATAAGCTATGTTCTATGTATGAAAGCCAATGTGTCTCCCCATTTAAATTTATGTGATAATTGTGCCATAGCGTCCAAACAAAGTAAGGACAGTACTGCCACAAATGATATTGCCCAAGATGATTCCTCAAATGAGGGGAGTAAACATGATACTACATCAGTTTTGCCCACACAGGAGGCCCCTAGTACATCTAGTGCGCCAATACTTATTACCATGCAACAATTAACGGCTGTAATGGATAACTCCATAGCAAATCTTTTATCCAAAATGCCTACTTATCAGAGAAAGCGCGATTGCTCTGTTTTAAACACTGTAGAGCAAGAGGACGCTGATGATAATTGTTCTGTCATACCCTCACACCAATCTGAAGGGGCCATGAGGGAGGTTTTGTCTGAGGGAGAAATTTCAGATTCAGGAAAAATTTCTCATCAAGCTGAACCTGATGTTGTGACATTTAAATTTAAATTAGAACATCTCCGCGCACTGCTTAAGGAGGTATTATCTACTCTGGATGATTGTGACAATTTGGTCATTCCAGAGAAATTATGCAAGATGGACAGGTTCCTAGAGGTTCCGGTGCCCCCCGACGCTTTTCCTATACCCAAGCGGGTGGCGGACATAGTAAATACAGAGTGGGAAAAGCCCGGCATACCTTTTGTTCCTCCCCCTATATTTAAGAAATTATTTCCTATGGTCGACCCCAGAAAGGACTTATGGCAGACAGTCCCCAAGGTCGAGGGGGCAGTTTCTACTCTAAACAAACGCACTACTATTCCTATCGAAGATAGTTGTGCTTTCAAAGATCCTATGGATAAAAAATTGGAAGGTTTGCTTAAAAAGATTTTTGTACAGCAAGGCTACCTTCTACAACCAATTTCATGCATTGTTCCTGTCACTACGGCAGCGTGGTTCTGGTTCGAGGAACTTGAAAAGTCGCTCAGTAGAGAAACTCCATATGAGGAGGTTATGGACAGAGTTCACACACTTAAATTGGCTAACTCTTTTATTTTAGATGCCGCTTTGCAATTAGCAAAATTAGCGGCGAAAAATTCAGGGTTTGCTATTGTGGCGCGCAGAGCGCTTTGGCGAAAGTCTTGGTCAGCGGATGTGTCATCCAAGACAAAATTACTTAACATTCCTTTCAAAGGTAAAACTTTATTTGGACCTGATTTGAAAGAGATTATTTCAGACATCACTGGGGGAAAGGGCCACGCCCTTCCACAGGATAGGTCCTTTAAGGCTAAAAATAAGCCTAATTTTCGTCCCTTTCGCAGAAATGGACCAGCCTCTAATTCTGCATCCTCTAAGCAAGAGGGTAATGCCTCACAACCCAAACCAGCCTGGAAACCAATGCAATGCTGGAACAAGGGTAAGCAGGCCAAGAAGCCTGCCACTGCTAACAAGACAGCATGAAGGAGTAGCCCCCGATCCGGGACCGGATCTGGTGGGGGGCAGACTCTCTCTCTTTGCTCAGGCTTGGGCAAGAGATGTTCAGGATCCTTGGGCGCTACAAATAGTTTCTCAAGGTTATCTCCTGGAATTCAAGGAACTACCCCCAAGGGGAAGGTTCCACAAGTCTCACTTATCCTCAAACCAAATAAAGAGACAGGCATTCTTACATTGTGTAGAAGACCTGTTAAAGATGGGAGTGATACACCCAGTTCCAATAAAGGAACAAGGAATGGGATTTTATTCCAATCTGTTCGTAGTTCCCAAAAAAGAGGGAACGTTCAGACCAATTTTGGATTTGAAGATCCTAAACAAATTTCTCAGGGTACCTTTGTTCAAAATGTAAACTATTCGAACGATTCTACCCACCATCCAGGAAAGTCAATTTATGACTACCGTGGATCTAAAGGATGCGTACCTACATATCCCTATCCACAAGGAACATCATCAGTTCCTAAGGTTCGCTTTTCTGGACAAACACTACCAGTTTGTGGCTCTTCAATTCGGATTAGCCACTGCTCCAAGGATTTTCACAAAGGTGCTAGGGTCCCTTCTAGCGGTTCTAAGACCAAGGGGCATTGCAGTAGTACCTTACTTGGACGACATTCTAATACAAGCGTCGTCCCTGTCAAAGGCAAAGGCTCATACGGACATCGTTCTAGCCTTTCTCACATCTCACGGATGGAAGGTGAACAAAGAAAAGAGTTCTCTGTCCCCGTCTACAAGAGTTCCCTTCTTGGGAACAATTATAGATTCCTTAGAAATGAGGATTTTTCTGACAGAGGTCAGAAAATCAAAACTTCTAAGATCTTGTCAAGTGCTTCATTCTGTTCCTCGTCCTTCCATAGCGCAGTGCATGGAAGTAATAGGATTGATGGTTGCAACAATGGACATAGTTCCTTTTGCACGAATTCATCTAAGACCATTACAACTGTGCATGCTCAAACAGTGGAATGGGGATTATACAGACTTGTCTCCAATGATTCAAGTAGATCAAAAGATCAGAGATTCACTCAGTTGGTGGCTGACCCTGGACCATCTGTCCCAGGGAATGAGCTTCCGCAGGCCAGAGTGGGTCATTGTCACGACCGACGCCAGTCTAGTGGGCTGGGGTGCGGTCTGGGAATCCCTGAAAGCTCAGGGTCTATGGTCTCGGGAAGAGTCTCTTCTCCCGATAAACATTCTGGAACTGAGAGCGATATTCAATGCTCTCAGAGCTTGGCCTCAACTAGCAAAGGCCAAATTCATCAGGTTCCAATCAGACAACATGACGACTGTTGCTTATATCAATCATCAAGGGGGAACAAAGAGTTCCCTGGCAATGAAAGAAGTGACCAAAATAATTCAATGGGCGGAGGATCACTCCTGCCACTTGTCTGCGAACCACATCCCAGGAGTGGAAAATTGGGAAGCGGATTTTCTGAGTCGTCAGACATTTCATCCGGGGGAGTGGGAACTCCATCCGGAAATCTTTGCCCAAATAACTCAATTATGGGGCATTCCAGACATGGATCTGATGGCGTCTCGTCAGAACTTCAAGGTTCCTTGCTACGGGTCCAGATCCAGGGATCCCAGGACGACCCTAGTAGCACACTAGTAGCACCTTGGATTTTCAACCTAGCTTATGTATTCCCACCGTTTCCTCTCATTCCCAGGCTGGTAGCCAGGATCAATCAGGAAAGGGCCTCGGTGATCTTGATAGCTCCTGCGTGGCCATGCAGGACTTGGTATGCAGACCTGGTGAATATGTCATCGGCTCCACCATGGAAGCTACCTTTGAGACAGGACCTTCTTGTTCAAGGTCCATTCGAACACCCAAATCTGGTCTCCCTCCAACTGACGGCTTGGAGATTGAACGCTTGATTCTATCAAAGCGTGGGTTTTCAGATTCGGTGATAGATACTCTGGTTCAGGCCAGAAAACCTGTAACTAGAAAAATTTACCATAAAATATGGAAAAAATATATCTGTTGGTGTGAATCCAAAGGATTCCCATGGAATAAGATAAAAATTCCTAAGATTCTCTCCTTTCTTCAAGAAGGTTTGGAGAAAGGATTATCTGCAAGTTCTCTAAAGGGACAGATCTCTGCTTTATCTGTCTTACTACACAAAAGACTGGCAGCTGTGCCAGATGTTCAAGCATTTGTTCAGGCTCTGGTTAGGATCAAGCCTGTTTACAGACCTTTGACTCCTCCCTGGAGTCTAAATCTAGTTCTTTCAGTTCTTCAAGGGGTTCCGTTTGAACCCTTACATTCCATAGATTTTAAGTTACTATCTTGGAAAGTTTTGTTTTTGGTTGCAATTTCTTCTGCTAGAAGAGTTTCAGAGTTATCTGTTCTGCAGTGTTCTCCTCCTTATCTGGTGTTCCATGCAGATAAGGTGGTTTTGCGTACTAAGCCTGGTTTTCTTCCTAAAGTTGTTTCTAACAAAAATATTAACCAGGAGATAGTTGTACCTTCTTTGTGTCCGAATCCAGTTTCAAAGAAGGAACGTTTGTTACACAATTTGGACGTTGTCCGTGCTCTAAAGTTCTATTTAGAGGCTACTAAAGATTTCAGACAAACATCTTCCTTGTTTGTTGTTTATTCTGGTAAAAGGAGAGGTCAAAAAGCGACTTCTACCTCTCTTTCCTTTTGGCTTAAAAGCATTATCCGTTTGGCTTATGAGACTGCCGGACGGCAGCCTCCTGAAAGAATCACAGCTCACTCCATTAGGGCTGTGGCTTCCACATGGGCCTTCAAGAACGAGGCTTCTGTTGACCAGATATGTAAGGCAGCGACTTGGTCTTCACTGCACACTTTTGCCAAATTTTACAAATTTGATACTTTTGCTTCTTCGGAGGCTATTTTTGGGAGAAAGGTTTTGCAAGCTGTGGTGCCTTCCGTTTAGGTGACCTGATTTGCTCCCTCCCTTCATCCGTGTCCTAAAGCTTTGGTATTGGTTCCCACAAGTAAGGATGACGCCGTGGACCGGACACACCAATGTTGGAGAAAACAATTTATGCTTACCTGATAAATTACTTTCTCCAACGGTGTGTCCGGTCCACGGCCCGCCCTGGTTTTTTAATCAGGTCTGATGAATTATTTTCTCTAACTACAGTCACCACGGTATCATATGGTTTCTCCTATATATATTTCCTCCTGTCCGTTGGTCGAATGACTGGGGTGGGCGGAGCCTAGGAGGGATCATGTGACCAGCTTTGCTGGGACTCTTTGCCATTTCCTGTTGGGGGAAGAGAATATCCCACAAGTAAGGATGACGCCGTGGACCGGACACACCGTTGGAGAAAGTAATTTATCAGGTAAGCATAAATTCTGTTTTTACTCAAACCTATTTGTGGTTCCCAAAAAAGAGGAAACGTTCAGACCCATCTTAGACCTCAAGTGTCTAAACAAATTTCTAAGAGTTCCATCTTTCAAGATGGAGACAATACGAACAATTTTACCAATGATCCAGGAGGGTCAATATATGACTACCGTGGACTTTAAGGATGCATACCTTCATATTCCTATCCACAAGGATCATCATCAGTTTCTAAGGTTTGCCTTCTTGGACAAACATGATCAGTTTGTGGCTCTTCCTTTCAGGTTGGCCACAGCACCCAGAATCTTCACAAAGGTTCTAGGGTCTCTTTTGGCGGTTCTCAGACCGCGAGGCATAGCGGTGGCGCCTTATCTGGACGATATTCTGATCCAGGCGTCATATCATCTGACAAAATCTCACACTGACACAGTGCTGTCTTTTCTGAAAACTCACGGCTGGAAGGTGAACATAGGGAAGAGTTCACTGGTTCCTTTCTTGGGAACTCTGGTAGACTCGGTTGCCATGAAGATATTCCTGACGGAGGTCAGAAAATCAGATTCTAAATACTTGCCGAGCACTTCAGTCCACTCCTCGGCCATCAGTGGCTCAGTGTATGGAGGTAATCGAATAAATGGTAGCGGCAATGGACATCATTCGGTTTGCTCGCTTTCATCTCAGACCGCTGCAGCTCTGCATGCTCGGACAGTGGAATGGGGATTATGCGGATTTATCTCCTCAGATAAATCTAGATCAAGAAACCAGAGACTCTCTTCTTTGGTGGTTGTCGCTGGATCATCTGTCCCAGGGGACTTGCTTCCGCAGACCCTGTTGGGTGATAGTGACAACGGACGCCAGCCTTCTAGGCTGGGGTGCAGTCTGGAATTCCCTGAAGGCTCAGAGTGTTTGGACTCAGGTGGAGTCTCTACTTCCAATCAATATTCTGGAACTGAGAGCAATATTCAATGCACTTCAGGCATGGCCTCTGTTGGCTTCACCCAAATTAATCAGATTCCAGTCGGACAACATCACGGCTGTGGCCTATATCAATCATCAGGGGGGGACAAGAAGTTCCTTAGCGATGAGAGAGGTATCCAAGATAATCCGTTGGGCAGGGGCCCACTTTTGTCATCTGGCAGCAATCCACATCCCAGGAGTAGAGAACTAGAAAGCAGACTTTCTGAGCAGACAGACTTTTCATCCGGGGGAGTGGGAACTTCTGCTCGATGAGTTTCAGAGCTTTCAGCATTACAGTGTGATTCACCTTATCTCATTTTTCATTCTGATAAGGTGGTTTTACGTACCAAACCTGGATTTCTTCCTAAGGTTGTTTCAAATAAGAATATTAATCAGGAAATTATTGTTCCTTCATTGTGTCCTAATCCTTCTTCCAAGAAGGAGCGTCTGTTACATAACTTGGACCTGGTCCGTGCCTTAAAGTTTTACTTACAGGCATTTAAGGATTTCCGTCAATCATCTTCATTGTTTATTCTGGAAAGCGTAGAGGTCAGAAAGCTACGGCTACCTCCTTTCTTTCTGGCTGAGAAGTATCATCCGCCTGGCATATGAGACTGCTGGACAGCAGCCTCCTGAAAGAATTACGGCTCATTCTACTAGGGCTGTGGCTTCCACATGGGCTTTTAAAAATGATGCATCTGTTGAACAGATTTGTAAAGCTGCGACTTGGTCGTCTCTTCCTACTTTTTCCAAATTTTCCAAATTTGATACTTTTGCTTCTTCTGGGGCTGCTTATGGGAGGATAGTTTTTCAAGCAGTGGTGCCTTCCGTTTAGGTCTCTGTCCCTCCCTTTCATCTGTGACCTGTTGCTTTGGTATTGTATCCCACAAGTAAGGATGAAATCCGTGGACTCGTCGTATCTTGTAGGAGAAAAGGAAATTTATGCTTACCTGATAATTTGATTTCTTCTACGATACGACGAGTCCACGGCCCTCCCTGTCAATTTTAGACAGATTGTTTTTTATTATTTATAACTTTAGTCACCTCTGCACCTTTTAGCTTTTCTCTTCCTATATAGCCTTTGGTCGAATGACTGGGGGTGGAGGGGAAGGGAGGAGCTATATATACAGCTCTGCTGTGGTGCTCTTTGACACTTCCTGTTAGCAGGAGGATAATATCCCACAAGTAAGGATGAAATCCGTGGACTCGTCGTATCGTAGAAGAAATCAATTTATCAGGTAAGCATAAATTTCCTTTTTCTGAGAGACACGAATGTTGGGGCTAGAGTTATCTCTTAATTTATGTAGTGAAAATTTTAAATCTTCCCCTAGTATGATACCTCCCTTGGACATATCGAACATTTTTTGGAACATCTTGCGATAAAATTAAATGTGTTTAACATTCGGGGCACATATATTGATAAATGTGACGGGGTTGCCATATCGTAATCCAAACATACCTTAAAATCTCCCATCTGTGTCCTTAGAGGTTTGTATGTGTTGAAAAGCAATATTTTTGTTGAATAAAATACTGATTTACGTTTTTTTTTTTTTTGTGTGGAAATGGTGTGTGTATATTAAGGGTCAAAAAAGTTAGATTCTTGTTTTTTTAGGAAATGTCTTCTTCCCTGGAGCGTTTTGTGTATGGAGCAGTTTCTAGGTCTGGGTGAATCCGGAGTTGAAGTGGCAGTCACGGAGGGTTCCTCCTCTTGTTGCACTATTTTTGGTACTTATGGGCTTAGGATAGCCAGTCTGGTACAGCTGTTTCTGCGGTCCTCAGTAAGGAGCTCTGGACTTAGGCAGCCATCTCTGCTGCGCCAGCTCTACCCCTCTTCAAAAATTTTTTTATCATCAAATTTGCTTTGCTATCTTGGTATTCTTTGTGGAAAGCTAAACATAGGTAGGCTCATTTCATTCAACTGCCTTTTATCTCAATGCTTGTTGACAGGCACTGCTAGTCAGTGACGTGCAGTGAGGTCAGAGGCTGGTGAGGCACTAGATATGATACGCCGGAGAAACACATGTACAGACGGCCGCAAGTACCCCCAATAGGGCAGGTCTAAATGATGGCTGAACCAGTGCACAGGTGACATAATCAGGTGATGGGTGAGAGCAAGTTAGTAACCACTGAGTTACTGATTAGCTGATTACTTTACTTGTGCACTGATTCAGCTATAATGAAAACCTGGCCTGTTGGGGATACTTGAGGACCATTGTTGAGAAACACTGCACTAAAGCACCAGCTCATCGGAAATGTATTGATTACCTGGAGAATAAAGCACACATACTCTGCTCACTGACACCCACACGCACTCTGCTCACATACACACTCACACAATTCTGTGACAGTGCCAGTGTCTCTTCTCTACTCACTACTGTATTGTAAAAAAATAGAAATAATTTACCATACAAGCTTTACACAAGGGACAAGTTATCAATACTGCCAACACAGCTGCTGCAATATGGTGTTCAAGAAATGCACGTGCACACCCCACTTAGGTATGCTCTTCAACAAAGGACACCAAAGGATACCAAAAGTACCAATGAAGTACATAATAATTAAAAGTAAAATATAAAGGTTTTTTTTTGTGCAATTTCTATCTGAATGATGGAAATGTAATTGACTTTCATGTTCCTTTCAAAAACTAATTTGATTTGCTGACATGGGGCCAGTAACAGTTGATGCTAATTCTCAAAATATAAATACCGTATTTTTCTCTCCATAAGACGCACTTTTTCCCCTTCAAAAGTAAGGGGAAATTTCTGTGCGTCTTATGGAGCGAATGTGACTGGCCTTTGATAGCGAGTGCTACATTGACGTAGCGAATGTGGGTGTGTACGGATCCTCCAATCCGCTCCCTGGAAAGCCATTTATGTGTATATATTTCTACTAACGTACCAAGGTAACCATCTGTGTATTTGTATGCGTGTAAAACAAAATGAGAGTAGTTAGTTGCTAGGCAGGGCCAATCCTAAATGCCTGCATCAGCACTATACTGTACCTCCCCATACTGAGCGTGCGGTTCGCCTCCTGCCTTATAATAAAATGTATAGTCATATCTCTCACTGTACCTGGACACGTTACTCCGGTTCCCTCCTCTCTCCATCCCGGAATGTCTGTCCCGTTAGCCGATCATCCCCTTAGCAACCAGCTACAGTGCTAGTCACAGAACTGCAGCGTTGGTGTCTGCCGTTGGCTAGCAGCAGTTTAGCGTCACTCCTTATTGGCTGAAACAATTGGAGACGCTTCCATGGGCGGAACTACCTTGGTGACGAATTCATTAACCGATTATTTGCAGCCTCTGTGGTAACTGCGTTTAGCCCAAGTATGTTAGAGACAAGATATGTTATTTTAAGCATCTGGTATTTAGTGACATGGTATCTTTGAAAGCGGAGGTAACTTTGTTAAACTTAGGTAACTAATGTCACATGACTCAGGTGGTCACATGGTACAGAAAACTGGAGGAGACAGCTGAGTGAGTAGTGTTCGATAAATATGGTGCAAACTTTTTTTCTTTCCTGTGAGGTAAATGCTGGCAACGTTATTCGTGCCTTGAATTTGAAGTAGCAGAAAGACTGAGAAGTTAGAACTGAGTTTGTGAAAATTTGTGGAAAAAAAACCATCTTCAATTTAGTATTATGTTTTATTAGTTTAGCATAAAATGGCTTTTTGTGATCGCAGATGAATAATATAACAAAAAATAAATAACATAAAATCAATGTAATGACTCTTTAGCTATGTACAGAATCTGTCCTGAATTGAGGGGGCCGAAGTGGACGGGCACACACAGTATGAGTGTCAGTCATTCAATTAAAAATGACTTCCTGTCCTGATGATAATTATATTGGCATCAATTGATGGTTAAACTGCAGGCAAGCAACCAGCACCCAGGTTCTTTATTCCACCCTGTTGACTGCTGTTCTACACCATTTGATTCAGATTATTTTTTTTTCTTGTTTTTTTCCCTCTAAAAACTAGGTGCGTCTTATAGTCAGGTGCGTCTTATGGAGCGAAAGAAAAGTCTATTCAAATAGCATGCTCTACCTCAATCATGAAAGTTTAATTTTAAATGTCTCCCTTTGACTATGTGTTTAACCAGTTACTTTACAGTCGCATTATTTCTAAAAACATTTAACTGCAACAATTGCATATATTTTTTAAATGACTCTTTTTATCTCCTTTATTAATATAAACTTGTATAAAAGCAGCACATATTAAAAACATAATGCAACAGCTTTCAATTGATTTGTGAATTACAAGTTACCAGCCGTCTTTAAATAAATGGAGACACAGAGAAAAATAAAAATAGATAGTGCATAAGCTTTGGCCACATATGGCACGGTAGGCACTGCCTCCTATGAGTGCACGTCCCTGCGCTAGTTCATGTGTGTCATATAGATAACATTGTGCTCTTAAAATCATGAGCACTTTAAAAACCCACATTTTTTCTTTCATGATTTAGAAAGAGAATGCAATTTTAAACATCTTTCACATTTACTTCTATTATCTAATTTGTTTTATTCTCTTGATATTCGTTGCTGAAAAGCATATCTAGATATGCTCAGTAGCTGCTGATTGGTTGCTGCACATAGAAACCTCATGTGATTGGCTCACCATGTGCATTGCTTTTTATTCAACTAAGGATATCTAAAAAATGAAGCAAAATAAATAATAGAAGTAAATTGTAATGTTGTTTAAATTTCTATTCTCTATCTGAATCATGAAAGAAAGATTTTGGGTTTAGTGGCCCTTTAAGTCCTTAAATTTTACAAGCACAGTTCTTTTTTTTTTTTTTTTTTTTTTTTTTTTTAATTTTTCCTTTATTTGTTGAAAAATAACAATACAACAATTAACTTTCATCAATACAAAAATGCAAATCTGCAACGCATACATATAATTTTATAAAAGCTAACAGTTCTACTATATCCCAATATAGTCAGTTAATTACTCGAGCCCAATCTGACCCAATCCTGTCATTAAGTTGATGCTATATAATCCTCCCAAAGAAACCTCATGTTAGAATAGAATTCCATTTGTTGGGTCTGCATGAAATGATATTTCTCTAGGGTCAATAATTGCGTGATATAATCTCTCCAGTGTGTTATGTTGGGGATATTAGGTGTCTTCCACAGACGTGGGATCAATTGTTTGGCTCAATTAATCATGATATACAATAATCGTAATCTCAGCTTGCATTTCAGTTTGGGGGTGTAGTTGAAAAGTAAAATCATTGGGTCTAGTGTGAGTTTGACCGAAATAACTCTCTCTATTTCTACCCTAATATCCTCCCAGTATTGCTTAATCAAATGACACTCCCACCATATGTGTATCAGTGTTCCAACCTCCCCACAGTTTCTCCAGCATTTATTGTTTGTATTAGGGTATATCTTTGAGAGTCTATGTGGCGTAAGGTACCATCGATACAGGAGTTTCAAGTTAGTCTCCGTAACACTGATGGATGATGGTGATTTACCCATATTAGTGAGAATTATCTTCCACTCTTTAAGAGAAATCTCCTTATTGAATTCCTTTTCCCATATTTTACAATAGGCTGGTAGTGATCTAGAATGATTTTCTATTAGTAATTTATATATTGTCGACATGCCACCTTTTACAGGGATCTGGGAAAAACATAAGTTTTCAAATAGAGTAAGTGGTCTACTTAAATTAGCCTTGTATTGAGCACTATGTAGGAAATGTGATATTGTCTGGAGAGTGAGCCAGTCTTTAACTATTTGTGGAGCAATCTCAATTAGTTCATCCTTGCTTTTAAGTTTACCTTCAGACAGGATCTTATAAAAGGGTATAAAAGACAAAATGTGGTCAGTATCTTTTGGTGTCGGTAGCCCCTGTATTGGGATCTCCGGATTGTAAAGGATTGGAGTTAAAGGGGAGGGGTTTGAGGAGATACCTTTTGTTTTATTTGAGAGTTTATCCCAGGTTTCAAGGGTCACCTGGACTAATTGGGGCATATCTTTATCTAGACGTCTATGTATCTTATTTGTCCAGCACAGGCCTCCTAGGTTAGGATGTCCCGTTAATTGTTTTTCTAAGGCAACCCATTCTTTGTGCTGTCCGTGTTTACACCAATCTATCACTCTGTTGAGGAGAATCGCTTGTCTTTAATATAATAAGCAAGGCACACTAAGGCCTCCATTTTTTCGTGGTCTATACATAATCTTTTTGGAAATTCTAGGTCTTTTCTTTTGCCAGATATGTGTTAACTATATTCTGCATGCTGGTAATGTAAGACTGTGGAACTGATATGGGCAGTGTTTGGAATATGTATAGTATTTTTGAGAGAATAGACATCTTAAAGGCGTCCACTCTACCCAGCCACGCTATGTTTTTATGTTCCCAGCTGTGTAATTCAGACTGTATCTCTTTCAAAAGAGTTTGATAATTTAGTAGAAAGAGTGCTTGTGGATCATGCGAGATCTGGACTCCTAGGTATTTTATAGAGGAAGTTTGTATTTTATATTTATATTTGTCAGCTATTTCTTGGAGTTCTGATGCGGGGATATGGATCCCCATCACTTCTGACTTGGTTGGGTTAATTTTGAAATTAGAGTATCTGCTATAAATGTCAATTTCTGTGGCTAGTGCTTCTAGAGATTGTAGCGGTGATGTAAGGGTCAAAAGCACGTCATCTGCATATAGGGCTTGTTTATATTGGATATCTTTTACCATTACACCATGTATAGAGGAATTATTTCTAATAGCCGCAGCCAAGACTTCTATTGTAAGTACAAACAGTAATGGCGACAGGGGGCACCCCTGCCTAGTTCCATTCAATATCGGGAATTTATTTGAGAGTGAGTCGTTTAGTTTAATCCTGGCCGTTGGCTTATTATATAATGCGAATATTTTGCTTATGATACTGTCACCCAGCCCAAAACGCTTCAGTGTGTTCTGTAGGAAGGCCCAGTGTAACCTATCAAAGGCCTTTTCGGCATCCATTGCAAGCATAATGGATGGTATTTTGTGTGTTTGTGTATATTCTAGCAGGTTTAACAATTTTATAGTGTTGTCTCTTGCTTCTCTAAATGGCGTAAAGCCTACCTGATTCACATGTATTAATTGTGGTAAGAATCGATTGATCCTAGTAGCCAGTATTTTTGCAAAGATTTTTACATCCACATTTAATAATGATATAGGTCTGAAATTCTGAGGTACATCAGGAGCCCTACCAGGTTTTGGAAGAACCGTGATATGTGCTTCTAGCATACTTGGGTGGAATGGGTAATGTGCATCAATTTTGTTAAATATTTGCAAGAGATGTGGAATTATAAGCGCAGCAAATTTCTTATAATATTGTACGGTATACCCGTCTGGGCCCGGGCTTTTGCCTACATTAAGGTCTTGTATTGCTAACTGAATTTCCCTGTGCGTGATGGGTGTGTCTAGTTCTTTTGATTGTTCTTCGTTCAATTTGGGGAGTGGAACCCTACTCAAATATTCCTGTATTACATCATCTGATTCTGTGGCCTGTCCGGGAACTGTTATGTTATATAGTTGAGCATAGTATGTCTCAAACTGGGAAAGTATATCTTTGGTTGAGTGTAATTTGGTCTTTTTAGGTGTTTTTAGTTCATGAACAAAGGTTTTATATTTCTTAATTTTTAAGGTTCTAGCCAGCATTTTTCCCGCTCTATTTCCTTCATAGTACATTTTTTGCTTGAAGCTGGCCGTTTTAGCCTTGTATTCTTTTAACAGTAATTCATATACAGCTGCCCTAGTCTCCTGTAAGTCTTTATAAATTTGTTGATCATTCGGGGTCATTTTGTGTTTATATTCTAGGGTTGCTAATTTAGCAGTGAGGGTTTCATACTGCAATCTTGCTAACTTTCTATAATGTGCTCTCATTTTTATAAATTCTCCCCTCATAAAACACTTATGTGCTTCCCATACTGTTATAGGATCACTATCCGGTGTTGAGTTGAAACTAAAGTATTCCTGCAGTGAGGTCTGTAATTTCTTCTGTTAAGTGTGATCAGTCCACGGGTCATCATTACTTCTGGGATATTACTCCTCCCCAACAGGAAGTGCAAGAGGATTCACCCAGCAGAGCTCCATATAGCTCCTCCCCTCTACGTCACTCCCAGTCATTCTCTTGCACCCAACGACTAGATAGGATGTGTGAGAGGACTATGGTGATTTTATTTAGTTTTATTTCTTCAATCAAAAGTTTGTTATTTTTTAATAGCACCGGAGTGTGTTATTCCTTCTCTGGTAGAATTTGAAGAAGAATCTACCAGAGTTTTTACTATGATTTTAGCCGGAGTAGTTAAGATCATATTGCTGTTTCTCGGCCATCTGAGGAGAGGTAAACTTCAGATCAGGGGACAGCGGGCAGGTTAATCTGCAAAGAGGTATGTAGCAGTTTTTATTTTCTGACAATGGAATTGATGAGAAAATCCTGCCATACCGATACAATATCATGTATGTATATTTTACATTTGAGTATTCTGGGGAATGGTACTTCACTGGAATTACACTGTGTATATAAATTGTAGCCTATTTGCAAGCAACAGGCTTTTTACTAATTTATGTTAAACGTTTTTGCTGGAATGTAAAATCGTTTTCATTTTCTGAGGTACTGGGTGAATAAAATGTTTGGGCACTATTTTTCCACTTGGCAGTTGCTTGATCTAATTCTGACAGTTTACTGATCTCTCTCACTGTTGTGTGTGAGGGGGAGGGGCCTTTTTTGGCGCTTTTGCTACGCATCAAAAATTTCAGTCAGAAAGTCATTGTTGTTTTCCTGCATGTTCCGGTTCATCTCTACAGAACTCGGGGGTCTTCAAAGCTTGTTTGAGGGAAGTAAACTTCACAACAGAGCTGTGAGATTGTAGTTGACTGTGATAAAAAACGTTTATTCTTAAATTTTTTTAGGCCATCAGGGTTAGTTATTCTTTGCTAATGGGAACAAGCCTTTGCTAAAATTGTGTTTTGTTTTACAAAGTTTGATGCTGTAACCTTTTCAGTTTATTGATTTCAACTGTCATATATCTTTCTGTGCTTCTTAGGCACAGTACGTTTTGCATTGTATTTTACTTGTATAATATTTCCAAGTTGCAAATTTAGTTGCTAGTGTGTTAAACATGTCTGATTCAGAGGACGAGACCTGTACTATTTGTACTAACGCCAAAGTGGAGCCCAATAGAAATTTATGTACTAACTGTATTGATGCTACTTTAAATAAAAGTCAATCTGTACAAATTGAACAAATTTCACCAAACAACGAGGGGAGAGTTATGCCGACTAACTCGCCTCACGTGACAGTACCTACATCTCCCGCTCAGGAGGTGCGCGATATTGTGGCGCCCAGTTCATCTGGGCGGCCATTTCAAATAACATTACAAGATATGGCTACTGTTATGACTGAGGTTTTGGCTAAATTACCAGAGCTAAGAGGCAAGCGTGATCACTCTGGGGTGAGAACAGAGTGCGCTGATAATGCTAGGGCCATGTCAGATACTGCGTCACAACTTGCAGAACATGAGGACGGAGAGCTTCATTCTGCGGCTGACGGTTCTGATCCAAACAGATTGGATTCAGATATTTCAAATTTTAAATTTAAGCTGGAAAACCTCCGTGTATTATTAGGGGAGGTGTTAGCGGCTCTGAATGATTGTAACACAGTTGCAATACCAGAGAAAATGTGTAGGTTGGATAAATATTTTGCTGTACCAACAAGTACTGACGTTTTTCCTATACCTAAGAGACTAACTGAAATTATTACTAAGGAGTGGGATAGACCCGGTGTGCCGTTCTCACCCCCTCCGATATTTAGAAAGATGTTTCCAATAGACACCACCACACGGGACTTATGGCAAACGGTCCCTAAGGTGGAGGGAGCAGTTTCTACTTTAGCTAAGCGTACCACTATCCCGGTAGAGGATAGCTGTGCCTTTTCAGATCCAATGGATAAAAAGTTAGAGGGTTACCTTAAGAAAATGTTTGTTCAACAAGGTTTTATATTGCAACTCCTTGCATGCATTGCGCCGGTCACGGCTGCAGCGGCATTCTGGATTGAGTCTCTGGAAGAGAACCTTAGTTCAGCTACTCTGGACGACATTTCGGACAGGCTTAGAATCCTTAAGCTAGCTAATTCATTCATTTCGGAAGCCGTAGTACATTTAACTAAACTTACGGCTAAGAATTCCGGATTCGCCATTCAGGCGCGCAGAGCACTGTGGCTAAAATCCTGGTCAGCTGATGTAACTTCTAAGTCCAAATTACTTAATATACCTTTCAAAGGGCAGACCTTGTTTGGGCCCGGTTTGAAAGAAATTATCGCTGACATTACAGGAGGTAAGGGCCACGCCCTGCCTCAAGACAGAGCCAAACCTAGGGCTAGACAGTCTAATTTTCGTTCCTTTCGGAATTTCAAAGCAGGAGCAGCATCAACTTCCACTGCTCCAAAACAAGAAGGATCTGTTGCTCGCTACAGACAAGGCTGGAGACCTAACCAGTCCTGGAACAAGGGCAAGCAGGCCAAGAAACCTGCTGCTGCCCCTAAAACAGCATGAATTGAGGGCCCCCGATCCGGGATCGGATCTAGTGGGGGGCAGACTTTCTCTCTTCGCCCAGGCTTGGGCAAGAGATGTCCAGGATCCCTGGGCGCTAGAGATAATATCTCAGGGATACCTTCTGGACTTCAAATACTCTCCTCCAAGAGAGAGATTTCATCTGTCAAGGTTGTCAACAAACCAAACAAAGAAAGAAGCGTTTCTACGCTGCGTACAAGAACTTTTGTTAATGGGAGTAATCCATCCAGTTCCACGGTCGGAACAGGGACAAGGGTTTTACTCAAATCTGTTTGTGGTTCCCAAAAAAGAGGGAACTTTCAGACCAATCCTGGATTTAAAGATCCTAAACAAATTCCTAAGAGTTCCATCGTTCAAAATGGAGACTATTCGGACAATTTTACCCATGATCCAAGAAGGTCAGTACATGACCACAGTGGATTTAAAGGATGCTTACCTTCACATACCGATTCACAAAGATCATTACCGGTATCTAAGGTTTGCCTTTCTAGACAGGCATTACCAGTTTGTAGCTCTTCCATTCGGATTGGCTACAGCTCCAAGAATCTTCACAAAGGTTCTGGGTGCTCTTCTGGCGGTACTAAGACCGCGGGGAATCTCGGTGGCTCCGTACCTAGACGACATTCTGATACAAGCTTCAAGCTTTCAAACTGCCAAGTCTCATACAGAGTTAGTACTGGCTTTTCTAAGGTCACATGGATGGAAGGTGAACGAAAAGAAAAGTTCACTCGTTCCACTCACAAGAGTTCCCTTCCTGGGGACTCTTATAGATTCTGTAGAAATGAGATTTACCTGACAGAGGACAGGTTAACAAGACTTCAAAGTGCTTGCCGCACCCTTCATTCCATTCAACACCCGTCAGTGGCTCAATGCATGGAGGTAATCGGCTTAATGGTAGCGGCAATGGACATAGTACCCTTTGCTCGCTTACACCTCAGACCACTGCAACTGTGCATGCTAAGTCAGTGGAATGGGGATTACTCAGACTTGTCCCCTTCTCTGAATCTGGATCAAGAGACCAGAAATTCTCTTCTATGGTGGCTTTCTCGGCCACATCTGTCCAGGGGGATGCCATTCAGCAGACCAGACTGGACAATTGTAACAACAGACGCCAGCCTTCTAGGTTGGGGTGCCGTCTGGAATTCTCTGAAAGCTCAGGGACAATGGAGTCAGGAGGAGAGTCTCCTGCCAATAAACATTCTGGAATTGAGAGCAGTTCTCAATGCCCTCCTGGCTTGGCCCCAGTTGACAACTCGGGGGTTCATCAGGTTTCAGTCGGACAACATCACGACGGTAGCTTACATCAACCATCAGGGAGGGACAAGAAGCTCCCTAGCAATGATGGAAGTATCAAAGATAATTCGCTGGGCAGAGTCTCACTCTTGCCACCTGTCAGCAATCCACATTCCGGGAGTGGAGAACTGGGAGGCGGATTTCTTAAGTCGTCAGACTTTTCATCCGGGGGAGTGGGAACTTCATCCGGAGGTCTTTCCCCAAATACTTCGACGTTGGGGCAAACCAGAGATAGATCTCATGGCGTCTCGGCAGAATGCCAAGCTTCCTCGTTACGGGTCCAGATCCAGGGATCCAGGAGCAGTCCTGATAGATGCCCTGACAGCACCTTGGGACTTCAGGATGGCTTATGTGTTTCCACCCTTCCCGATGCTTCCTCGATTGATTGCCAGAATCAAACAGGAGAGAGCATCAGTGATTCTAATAGCACCTGCGTGGCCACGCAGGACTTGGTATGCAGACCTGGTGGACATGTCATCCTGTCCACCTTGGTCTCTACCTCTGAAACAGGACCTCCTGATACAGGGTCCTTTCAAACATCTAACTTCTCTGAAGCTGACTGCTTGGAAATTGAACGTTTGATTTTATCAAGACGTGGGTTTTCTGAGTCAGTTATTGACACCTTAATACAGGCTAGGAAGCCTGTTACCAGAAGGATTTACCATAAGATATGGCGTAAATACCTATATTGGTGTGAATCCAAAGGTTACTCTTGGAGTAAGGTTAGGATTCCTAGGATATTGTCTTTTCTACAAGAAGGTTTAGAAAAGGGTTTATCTGCTAGTTCATTAAAGGGACAGATCTCAGCTCTGTCCATTCTGTTACACAAACGTCTGTCAGAAGTGCCAGACGTTCAGGCTTTTTGTCAGGCTTTGGCTAGGATTAAGCCTGTGTTTAAAACTGTTGCTCCGCCATGGAGTTTAAACCTTGTTCTTAACGTTTTACAGGGCGTTCCGTTTGAACCCCTCCATTCCATTGATATAAAGTTGTTATCTTGGAAAGTTCTATTTTTAATGGCTATTTCCTCGGCTCGAAGAGTCTCTGAGTTATCAGCCTTACATTGTGATTCTCCTTATTTGATTTTTCATTCGGATAAGGTAGTTTTGTGTACTAAACCTGGGTTCTTACCTAAGGTAGTCACTAACAGGAATATCAATCAAGAGATTGTTGTTCCTCCTTTGTGTCCAAATCCTTCTTCGAAGAAGGAACGTCTACTGCACAATCTGGACGTAGTTCGTGCCCTAAAATTTTACTTACAGGCAACTAAGGAATTTCGACAAACGTCTTCTCTGTTTGTCGTTTACTCTGGTCAGAGGAGAGGTCAAAAGGCTTCTGCTACCTCTCTTTCCTTTTGGCTTCGTAGCATAATACGTTTAGCTTATGAGACTGCTGGACAGCAGCCTCCTGAAAGAATTACAGCTCATTCTACTAGAGCTGTGGCTTCCACTTGGGCCTTCAAGAATGAGGCCTCTGTTGAACAGATTTGCAAGGCTGCAACTTGGTCTTCGCTTCATACTTTTTCCAAATTTTACAAATTTGACACTTTTGCTTCCTCGGAGGCTATTTTTGGGAGAAAGGTTCTTCAGGCAGTGGTTCCTTCTGTATAAAGAGCCTGCCTATCCCTCCCGTCATCCGTGTACTTTTGCTTTGGTATTGGTATCCCAGAAGTAATGATGACCCGTGGACTGATCACACTTAACAGAAGAAAACATAATTTATGCTTACCTGATAAATTCCTTTCTTCTGTAGTGTGATCAGTCCACGGCCCGCCCGGTTTTTTAAGGCAGGTAAATATTTTTTAAATTATACTCCAGTCACCACTACACCCTTGGTTTCTCCTTTCTCGTTGGTCCTTGGTCGAATGACTGGGAGTGACGTAGAGGGGAGGAGCTATATGCAGCTCTGCTGGGTGAATCCTCTTGCACTTCCTGTTGGGGAGGAGTAATATCCCAGAAGTAATGATGACCCGTGGACTGATCACACTACAGAAGAAAGGAATTTATCAGGTAAGCATAAATTATGTTTTTGTAAACCTTTCGTCCCCTAACAGCAGGGAATCGTCTAATCTCCATATGTATGGGGTTATCGGTGTGTCTGGCCACTCTATTGTAATGGATACTGCAGAATGGTCTGACCATACTGTATGTGAAATTGTTGCATCTCGAATGTATGATAAACCTGATTGGTTTGTGAACAAGTAGTCTAGTCTGCTATATGTATGATTTGGGGAAGAAAAAAAAGTGTATTCTACAGTGTTGGGGTGAATAAACCTCCATATATCATATAGATTTGAGTCTTTCAATAGCTTCCAGAAGTGTCTGAGCGTCCTTTTAGATGTGTGGGGATTTGAGTTTGAACTGTCTACCTCGGGATGTAGTGGTATATTAAAATCCCCCCCTATGAATATCAAGCCTTTAGAAATGTCTATAATTTTTTTCAATGTTTTCTTATAGAAAGGGAGTTGTTGGGTATTCGGTGCATATATGTTTATTAGTGTAGTAGGCTTACCATAGAGTAGCCCAAAAACCCCTAAAAACCTACCATCTAAGTCTGTGTGTGTCTGAATGTGTTGAAAAGGAATTGTCTTACTCAAAAGAATACTCACACCACATTTCTTAGAAGTGTATGAGCTATGGAAGTGTTGTGTGTAATGAGGTCCCATATATTTGGGTTCGTGTAACTTCCTAAAGTGCGTCTCCTGGAGAAAGAGAACATCACCCTTCTTTTTATGTAAATCTGACATTGCCATGGATCTCTTCGCAGGTGAATTTAACCCCTTAACATTCTGTGTGATAAATTTAAGTATCTTTCCCGTCTTATCCATTTATGTAAAACAAAACATGTAGCATCCGCATCAATTGTTTTCTGCAATGTATTATATACCACATTTCCTCTCTGACTATACGGCTTGACCCCTGACTCACTAAACATGTTAGGAAAATAACATATCTAAACAAACATAAAAACATACATAGAAAAAACAACAAAAATAAGTCTCCCCTCTGTTTGGGGGAAGACCTAGGAACCGTTTCCATTCACGGGTCCACTTTAGCAGGGGAACCAGACCCCTATTATTCAAGTGTATAACATTCAAATTTAACCTTAAATTTGCCTCTGTTTTTAACTAATTAAACATTTATAAAACAGTGAATAAACGTCTATCTCAAACATGAATCTATAACGCAACATACATTTCGCATATACATGGCCTTTCAGAGTCCCATTACATAGAAATCGTTAAAAAGTCATTCAATTGCCTATGTCTGTTACTTTACCACATCCTGTGAGAGCAGTCTCTTTACTTCGCCATTTATCGGCTGTATCCGCCAGTCATACATATTTGTTTTTCTGTAATATGTATACATATACAGTCATTTTTTGGAGTGTCCTTTGGGAACTTGTTTCCATAGTTCTGATTGTGGTCTTTTTTCCCCTCGCATCATGGATGGTTGTTGATTGTCCAATGTTGTAAGTTCCGGAGGGTCTAAGTTTAAAGCACTGCAAAATCCAGGGACATCTGCAGGTCTTCTGCAGGTTAGACGTTTGTGATCTTGTAGGACATAGAGTTGGAATGGGAACCCCCACCTGTATAATATTTTTTTATCTCGGAGCATCTTAGTCAAAGGTGCCAGTTCTTTTCTCCTCTGTAAGGTCCTTGTTGCAAGATCCGCATAAAATTGCAATACTGTCCCTCTAAACCTTACAGGTTGATTTTTCCTAGATAGCATAAGGAGTTCCTCTTTTTCTAGAAAGTTTTTGAATTTCATGATGACATCCCTAGGTGGTGCCGTGTCTGGGGGTTTGGGCCTTAGTGCTCGGTGGGCTCTGACCCACTGGATGTCTATAGCTGGCGGCGCCCCTTTCAAATGAGTAAATAGTGCAGCAAAGTATGTGTAAAAGTCCTTGGGGAGCACAGACTCAGGGATACCCCGAATACGGATATTTTTCCTTCGGCCTCTATTTTCGAGGTCCTCTAATTTGTCGTTCAATTCCTCTATAGTTGACATTTGTGCATTCAATTGATCCTGCATATCTGTAATCTCCTCAGTAACTGAGCCTGATTGGTCTTCTAAGGCCTCTACCCTGAAGCCTAATGCATGAATATCTTGTTTTATCTCCGCCATTTCTTCCCTCATGCAGGCCCTCACTATGTCAGCAATATCTTGCTTTGAAGGTAAAGAGGACAATAATGCTAATGGCACCTGAGTAGTGAGTTCCGTCTCTTGTGAAGTGTCTTCTCCCACTGATTGTGCTGGGGATCTTTGCCCCCTCGAGTCTTGTAGTATCGGTGATCTCTGCTTGTCTGTGGGTGTGAAAAAGGAGCTAACAGGGGTCTCCCTTGCCTGCATTTTTGTTAATTTTGGTTTTTGTATGCTTTTCCTTGATGCCATAATTTTATATACGATATAAAATAAAGATATGAAAATACCTCTTGCCCTCCTCTTCTTTCTTACTTTTAAGAGATTAGCCTGGCATGTTTTTCAGTATGGCTCCCTGAGGATTCATGTACTTTTACACGTGCTACTGCTTGCTGTTGCGTGCTCAGTATTTTGTTAATGCGCCTGCTATTTTGTGTTCATTCTAGGTGATCTTTCTAGAAATTTATAGCATATACCTTCATATGTGGGGTGCTAACTTATGATGAGTCGGTATATCCTTATGTTCTGCCAAAAGTTAGATCTCCTGTATATATCTCTGCCGTGCTCCATGCTGTGAGGCAGCCGTCTCCTCCGTCGCCATTACAGTGCAGCCGGTGCTCCCGTCTTAAAGATATATAAATGTGAAGCTCCCACCTCACTCTGCCTCTCTGCGGTCACCCTTTATGCTGCTCATAACACTGTTTTGGGTTGTATCTGCCTCCAATGTGGCCTCAATAGGGTGCTGGTACTCCGGAGCTATGGGATTACACAGCCATCTTAGCTGCGGCCAAGCTCCGCCCTTAAGCACAGTTCTTTTTTAAAACACTTACCTTTTTTGTTACGGTAAACTTACCGCCAATCCTCTGTCTGTATCTCCATCAGTATTGAGTAGATCGATGACGATCCGGCTTCATACAATCATTGTGTGCCTCACGAGCTGGACGCCAAAGGGGGCACAAAACAATTGGAGGAAGCTGGATTCATTATTGATCTGCTCAATACTGAAGGAGATGCAGGTGGAGGAACATCGGTGTGTTTACAGTAACAAAAAGGTAAGTATTTTAAAAGAAGCGTAATTGTAATGTTTATTGACTTGGTGTCCATGTTATTAAGAGTATTTTTAAATACTGGACTTTAAATCATTCAACTTTACAATTACTTTGAGTCAGCACTGATTGGCTAAAATGCATGCCTGTCAAAAGAACTGAGATAAGGTGGCAGTCTGCAGAGGCATATAAACCGTATTCTACTAAAATGTTTCCTGTGGACATTTGATTGTCTTGCACATGTGAGTTATTTCAAATTGTCACACATGCACGCATACACACACACACATGTATGTATGTATGTATGTGTATGTATGTATATATATATATATATATATATATATATATATATATATATATATATAAAAGCATTGAGAACCAGTGCATTTATTAAAATAGCCAGTAGGTGGAGCTGTCCGCTTGTGTTGCAGCAAAGCCAAGCAAGCTGAAATTAATCAGTTTAACCAGACCTGAGCTATCGAGCAGATTTCAAAGGAACAAGATCTTCCTTACTATAAATCAGTCCAGATTGGAATGCATAGAAAAAAACTGCATGAATGAAAAATGCATGTGAAGTCTGTTGTGTGATTATTTTATTAGGTTTATAATGCTGTTTAGCAAATGTTTTTGTTCATTTAACTTAGTTTAATTATATATTCTGTGTTGTGTGATTATTTTATTAGGTTTATAATGCTGTTTAGCATTTAAAGTCTTCATTTCAAAGCTTTAAAAATAATGTATTAGGTGTTACTTATGCCAATTTTGAGAGGGGCCTGGAACCTATCTCCCTCACTTCCCATTGACTTACATTATAAACTGGGTTTCAATTTACAACGGTTTTGATTTACAACCATTCCTTCTGGAACCTAACCCCGGCGTAAACTGAGGGCTACCTGTATGTATGTAATATATATATATATATATATATGTGTGTGTATATATGTGTGTATATATGTGTGTATATATGTGTATATATATGTATGTGTGTATATATATATATATATATATATATATATATATATATATATAATGTGTGTATGTTATTTTTTATATATGAGAGAGATATGTGTGTGTAAATAAAACTTTTCATTAGTATGTACAGAGACTTTTTTTTCTCCAACATAGGTGTGTCCGGTCCACGGCGTCATCCTTACTTGTGGGATATTCTCTTCCCCAACAGGAAATGGCAAAGAGCCCAGCAAAGCTGGTCACATGATCCCTCCTAGGCTCCGCCTACCCCAGTCATTCTCTTTGCCGTTGTACAGGCAACATCTCCACGGAGATGGCTTAGAGTTTTTTAGTGTTTAACTGTAGTTTTTATTATTCAATCAAGAGTTTGTTATTTTAAAATAGTGCTGGTATGTACTATTTACTCAGAAACAGAAAAGAGATGAAGGTTTCTGTTTGTATGAGGAAAATGATTTTAGCAACCGTTACTAAAATCCATGGCTGTTCCACACAGGACTGTTGAGAGGAATTAACTTCAGTTGGGGGAACAGTGAGCAGTCTCTTGCTGCTTGAGGTATGACACATTCTAACAAGACGATGTAATGCTGGAAGCTGTCATTTTCCCTATGGGATCCGGTAAGCCATGTTTATTAAGATAGTAAATAAGGGCTTCACAAGGGCTTATTAAGACTGTAGACTTTTTCTGGGCTAAATCGATTCATTATTAACACATATTTAGCCTTGAGGAATCATTTTATCTGGGTATTTTGATAAGATTATATCGGCAGGCACTGTTTTAGACACCTTATTCTTTAGGGGCTTTCCCAAATCATAGGCAGAGCCTCATTTTCGCGCCGGTGTTGCGCACTTGTTTTTGAGAGGCATGACATGCAGTCGCATGTGTGAGGAGCTCTGATACATAGAAAAGACTTTCTGAAGGCGTCATTTGGTATCGTATTCCCCTTTGGGCTTGGTTGGGTCTCAGCAAAGCAGATACCAGGGACTGTAAAGGGGTTAAAGTTAAAAACGGCTCCGGTTCCGTTATTTTAAGGGTTAAAGCTTCCAAATTTGGTGTGCAATACTTTTAAGGCTTTAAGACACTGTGGTGAAATTTTGGTGAATTTTGAACAATTCCTTCATATTTTTTCGCAATTGCAGTAATAAAGTGTGTTCAGTTTAAAATTTAAAGTGACAGTAACGGTTTTATTTTAAAACGTTTTTTGTACTTTATCAAGTTTATGCCTGTTTAACATGTCTGAACTACCAGATAGACTGTGTTCTGAATGTGGGGAAGCCAGAGTTCCTTCTCATTTAAATAAATGTGATTTATGTGATGACAATGATGCCCAAGATGATTCCTCAAGTGAGGGGGAGTAAGCATGGTACTGCATCATTCCCTCCTTCGTCTACACGAGTCTTGCCCACTCAGGAGGCCCCTAGTACATCTAGCGCGCCAATACTCCTTACTATGCAACAATTAACGGCTGTAATGGATAATTCTGTCAAAAACATTTTAGCCAAAATGCACACTTATCAGCGTAAGCGCGACTGCTCTGTTTTAGATACTGAAGAGCATGACGACGCTGATAATAATGGTTCAGACCAATCTTAGATCTCAAGATCTTAAACAAGTTTCTCAAGGTTCCATCGTTCAAAATGGAAACCATTCGAACAATTCTTCCTTCCATCCAGGAAGGTCAATTCATGACCACGGTGGATTTAAAGGATGCGTATCTACATATTCCTATCCACAAGGAACATCATCGGTTCCTAAGGTTCGCATTCCTGGACAAGCATTACCAGTTTGTGGCGCTTCCTTTCGGATTAGCCACTGCTCCAAGGATTTTCACAAAGGTACTAGGGTCCCTTCTAGCTGTGCTAAGACCAAGGGGCATTGCTGTAGTACCTTACTTGGACGACATTCTGATTCAAGCGTCGTCCCTTCCTCAAGCAAAGGCTCACACGGACATCGTCCTGGCCTTTCTCAGATCTCACGGGTGGAAAAGAGTTCTCTATCTCCGTCAACAAGGGTTCCCTTCTTGGGAACAATAATAGACTCTTTAGAAATGAGGATTTTTCTGACAGAGGCCAGAAAAACAAAACTTCTAGACTCTTGTCGGATACTTCATTCCGTTCCTCTTCCTTCCATAGCGCAGTGCATGGAAGTGATAGGTTTGATGGTAGCGGCAATGGACATAGTTCCTTTTGCGCGCATTCATCTAAGACCATTACAACTGTGCATGCTCAGTCAGTGGAATGGGGACTATACAAACTTGTCTCCGAGGATACAAGTAAATCAGAGGACCAGAGACTCACTCCGTTGGTGGCTGTCCCTGGACAACCTGTCACAAGGGATGACCTTCCGCAGACCAGAGTGGGTCATTGTCACGACCGACGCCAGTCTGATGGGCTGGGGCGCGGTCTGGGGATCCCTGAAAGCTTCAGGGTCTTTGGTCTCGGGAAGAATCTCTTCTACCGATAAATATTCTGGAACTGAGAGCGATATTCAATGCTCTCAAGGCTTGGCCTCAGCTAGCGAGGGCCAAGTTCATACGTTTTCAATCAGACAACATGACAACTGTTGCGTACATCAACCATCAGGGGGGAACAAGGAGTTCCCTGGCGATGGAAGAAGTGACCAAAATCATTCTATGGGCGGAGTCTCACTCCTGCCACCTGTCTGCTATCCACATCCCAGGAGTGGAAAATTGGGAAGCGGATTTTCTGAGTCGTCAGACATTGCATCCGGGGGAGTGGGAACTCCATCCGGAAATCTTTGCCCAAGTCACTCAACTGTGGGGCATTCCAGACATGGATCTGATGGCCTCTCGTCAGAACTTCAAAGTTCCTTGCTACGGGTCCAGATCCAGGGATCCCAAGGCGGCTCTAGTGGATGCACTAGTAGCACCTTGGACCTTCAAACTAGCTTATGTATTCCCGCCGTTTCCTCTCATCCCCAGGCTGGTAGCCAGGATCAATCAGGAAAGGGCGTCGGTGATCTTGATAGCTCCTGCGTGGCCACGCAGGACTTGGTATGCAGATCTGGTGAATATGTCATCGGCTCCACCATGGAAGCTACCTTTGAGACGGGACCTTCTTGTTCAAGGTCCGTTCGAACATCCGAATCTGGTCTCACTCCAGCTGACTGCCTGGAGATTGAACGCTTGATCTTATCGAAGCGAGGGTTCTCAGATTCTGTTATCGATACTCTTGTTCAGGCCAGAAAGCCTGTAACTAGAAAGATTTACCACAAAATTTGGAAAAAATATATCTGTTGGTGTGAATCTAAAGGATTCCCTTGGGACAAGGTTAAGATTCCTAAGATTCTATCCTTCCTTCAAGAAGGATTGGAAAAAGGATTATCTGCAAGTTCCCTGAAGGGACAGATTTCTGCCTTGTCTGTGTTACTTCACAAAAAGCTGGCAGCTGTGCCAGATGTTCAAGCCTTTGTTCAGGCTCTGGTTAGAATCAAGCCTGTTTACAAACCTTTGACTCCTCCTTGGAGTCTCAACTTAGTTCTTTCAGTTCTTCAGGGGGTTCCGTTTGAACCCTTACATTCCGTTGATATTAAGTTATTATCTTGGAAAGTTTTGTTTTTGGTTGCAATTTCTTCTGCTAGAAGAGTTTCAGAATTGTCTGCTCTGCAGTGTTCTCCTCCTTATCTGGTGTTCCATGCAGATAAGGTGGTTTTACGTACTAAACCTGGTTTTCTTCCAAAAGTTGTTTCTAACAAAAACATTAACCAGGAGATTATCGTACCTTCTCTGTGTCCGAAACCAGTTTCGAAGAAGGAACGTTTGTTGCACAATTTGGATGTTGTTCGCGCTCTAAAATTCTATTTAGATGCTACAAAGGATTTTAGACAAACATCTTCCTTGTTTGTTGTTTATTCCGGTAAAAGGAGAGGTCAAAAAGCAACTTCTACCTCTCTCTCTTTTTGGATTAAAAGCATCATCAGATTGGCTTACGAGACTGCCGGACGGCAGCCTCCTGAAAGAATCACAGCTCATTCCACTAGGGCTGTGGCTTCCACATGGGCCTTCAAGAACGAGGCTTCTGTTGATCAGATATGTAGGGCAGCGACTTGGTCTTCACTGCACACTTTTACCAAATTTTACAAGTTTGATACTTTTGCTTCTTCTGAGGCTGTTTTTGGGAGAAAGGTTTTGCAAGCCGTGGTGCCTTCCATTTAGGTGACCTGATTTGCTCCCTCCCTTCATCCGTGTCCTAAAGCTTTGGTATTGGTTCCCACAAGTAAGGATGACGCCGTGGACCGGACACACCTATGTTGGAGAAAACAGAATTTATGTTTACCTGATAAATTACTTTCTCCAACGGTGTGTCCGGTCCACGGCCCGCCCTGGTTTTTTAATCAGGTCTGATAATTTATTTTCTTTAACTACAGTCACCACGGTATCATATGGTTTCTCCTATGCAAATATTCCTCCTTAACGTCGGTCGAATGACTGGGGTAGGCGGAGCCTAGGAGGGATCATGTGACCAGCTTTGCTGGGCTCTTTGCCATTTCCTGTTGGGGAAGAGAATATCCCACAAGTAAGGATGACGCCGTGGACCGGACACACCGTTGGAGAAAGTAATTTATCAGGTAAACATAAATTCTGTTTTTTTTTTTTTTGGATGCAGTGGTTTTACAAGTGTCAATTTTTTTTTATTTTTTTTCAGGCATTTTGTGATGAGCTTGAAACCATGATCCAGGATCAGCTTAAAAAGGGAAAAAATCCTACTGGCTTATTGGCATTACAACAAATTGCAGATTTCATGACCACAAGTGTACCAAGTGTTTATCCATCAGCACCACAAGGTGGAATGGCAGCATTAAATCTAAGTAAGTTTTATGGAAAACCATAGCAGCTATGTCTCATTGTTACTTGCTTTGCTTTTAGGGATTTTTTTTTTGGGGGGGGGGGGGGGGGGTTGCTGAAGGCTTAATGAAGCATGGTTAATCCAAGATAGCTATTTAATTTAGTGTCCGTTATAGTTTGTCCTTTCCGCTAAGAATATTGATGTAGTGTAAAATACATGACAAGAATGAGAGAGATAGATAGATAGATAGATATATAGATAGAGAGATAGATAGATAAAGATAGATAGAGAGAGATAGATAGAGATAGATATATATATATTATATTTAATATACACACACTATGTGAATCTGCCCTCCATGAGACAACCACCTGAAGGTTCTGTGAAATAAACAATCTTCAGCAAAAACAGGAACCAGACAGGATTTCTTCAAAAACAGGGGTCAAATTTATTGACGTTTCGGGGAGTAAACCTCCCCTTCCTCAGAACATAAAGTGTACAAACACACTGCACCTTAAATAAGCAAACAAATACACAAACACCTCCCACTTCCTGTTCAGAAAAAGCACCAACCTCTCACTACTTCCGGTTCAAAGTGCATGACCCGGAAGTGCTTAAACCAAGTACTTCCGGTACATTTCAGTGCCAATAATACTCTTTATTTGAAAACCCACACATTATCACATTGTGTACATACTGAGTGTTAATACATTATGTCCTCAACACTTATAATTATAATCCAACATATGCACCCTTTTAAATATTCATCCTCACGATGTTATATCAAACTCCGGAAGTTAAACAACCATTTCCGGTGCATCGTAGTGAACATACAGTATATCGCCCATACAATTAATACCTTAATTCAATCTAGTGCTATTCTGTGACTTACTACACATGTTTATATAGTCTTAATCCTTGTAAGAAACCACGCACTCAGTGTCCAAACATACCCTCATGTTTTCATAAGTGTGCGTATCATGAGGCCGCCACCGGAAGTTACGTCACTCTCGGTTTCGGTAACTAAATGTGACATGTATTATTGCGCCAAGCATGCTGTGTAGTGTTGATCTGCTTCATCCTAGCCTGAACAGGTACCGAGCACACCACTCATAGAAAATAGAAATTTCTCTTGTAAGGTGTATCCAGTCCACGGGTTCATCCATTACTTGTGTGTGTATATATATATATATATGTGTGTGTGTGTGTATACAGGGAGTGCAGAATTATTAGTCAAGTTGTATTTTTGAGGATTAATTTTATTATTGAACAACCATGTTCTCAATGAACCCAAAAAACTCATTAATATCAAAGCTGAATAGTTTTGGAAGTAGTTTTTAGTTTGTTTTTAGTTATAGCTATTTTAGGGGGATATCTGTGTGTGCAGGTGACTATTACTGTGCATAATTATTAGGCAACTTACCAGTGAAACCAATATAACATCTCAACATTCACAAATATACATTTCTGACATTCAAAAACAAATCAGTGACCAATATAGCCACCTTTCTTTGCAAGGACACTCAAAAGCCTGCCATCCATGGATTCTGTCAGTGTTTTGATCTGTTCACCATCAACATTGCGTGGAGCAGCAACCACAGCCTCCCAGACACTGTTCAGAGGTGTACTGTTTTCCCTCCTTGTAAATCTCACATTTGATGATGGACCACAGGTTCTCAATGGGGTTCAGATCACGTGAACAAGGAGGCCATGTCATTAGATTTTCTTCTTTTATACCCTTTCTTGCCAGCCACGCTGTGGAGTACTTGGACGCGTGTGATGGAGCATTGTCCTGCATGAAAATCATGTTTTTCTTGAAGGATGCAGACTTCTTCCTGTACCACTGCTTGAAGAAGGTGTCTTCCAGAAACTGGCAGTAGGACTGGGAGTTGAGCTTGACTCCATCCTCAACCCGAAAAGGCCCCACAAGCTCATCTTTGATACCAGCCCAAACCAGTACTCCACCTCCACCTTGCTGGCGTCTGAGTCGGACTGGAGCTCTCTGCCCTTTACCAATCCAGCCACAGGCCCATCCATCTGGCCCATCAAAACTCACTCTCATTTCATCAGTCCATAAAACCTTAGAAAAATCAGTCTTGAGATATTTCTTGGCCCAGTCTTGACGTTTCAGCTTGTGTGTCTTGTTCAGTGGTGGTCGTCTTTCAGCCTTTCTTACCTTGGCCATGTCTCTGAGTATTGCACACCTTGTGCTTTTGGGCACTCCAGTGATGTTGCAGCTCTGAAATATGGCCAAACTGGTGGCAATAGGCATCTTGGCAGCTGCACGCTTGACTTTTCTCAGTTCATGGGCAGTTTTCTCCAACATTGGTGTGTCCGGTCCACGGCGTCATCCATTACTTGTGGGAAATGTTCTCCCCCACAGGGAAAGGCAAGGAGAGCACACAGCAAGAGCTGTCCATATAGCTCCCCCTCTGGCTCCGCCCCCCAGTTATTCTCCTTGCCGCTCTGAACAAGTAGCATCTACCACGGGGATGGCGAGGAGTTTGTGGTGTAGTTGTAGTTTTTTATTCTACCAAGAGTTTGTTATTTTAAAATAGTGCTGGCTTGTACTATTTACTCTATAACAGAAAAGTGATGAAGATTTCTGTTTAAGAGGGCTATGATTTTAGCACAAGTAACTAAAATCCATTACTGTTACCACGCAGGACTGTTGAAACAAGAGAACTTCAGTTGGGGGTAACAGTTTGCAGACTCATCTGCTTCAGGTATGACTAGTCTCCTTCTAACAACACAGGCTAATGCTAGATGACAGTCATTTTTCCCCTCAGGGGAAACGGTA